>NC_062522.1:34016279-34061279 GCF_022655615.1 Tachysurus fulvidraco | reverse complement strand
AGACAGGACACACAGGTGGAGAGACAGGACAGACGGGTGGAGAGACAGGTGGAGAGACGGGACAGACAGGTGGAGAGACAGGACAGACGGGTGGAGAGACAGGTGGAGAGACGGGACAGACAGGTGGAGAGACAGGACACACAGAGGGAGAGACAGACAGTTAGATAAGACAGACAGACGGGTAAGAAGAGACAGATGGATGCAGTAAGACAGCTGCTGGACAATTAGTTTTTGGACTGTAAGAAACATCACAGATGTGATTTCTAAAGTTTCTCCTTTTACAGTTAGATGTTTGAACAGAAACATTGCAGAATAATCGAATCTCATTAAACCCATTTGGGTGGTGCAGCACTCGGAGCCAGAGGAACATGGTGTTATGGTGGTGGTGGTGATAAACACACGTGACTGTTTGTTCCTGCAGCTCCTGTCGTCCGGAGAAGAAGAACAAGAAGCTGATGTTGGCGTCGATGCTAAAACGCTTCGTATCCGAGAAGAAAGAAATGTGCAAACTAAACCTGACTCACAGCACACAGCTCCTCCATGGTGACTTCCTGCTCAGTGACCTGACCTCTGACCCTGCAATGATGTCACTTCTCACCTCAGCCAATGAGAGCGAGCTGCAGGATCTGCTGAATGACCTGGACTTCAGCAGTCTGGACTCTGCACCTCAGGTGAACAATGGACTGATGTGCACAGGAGCAGCGGATGGAGCCTGTGTGAACCCAGAGGCAGAGATTGTGTGTCCTCCTCCTCCACCTCTCCCTAAAGGTCTCCCCGCCCCACTGGTCAAACGCATCGAGGACCTGCGAGCAGTAAGAGCTCATCTTCATCATCATCATCATCATCATCATCACCACATTGCTGTTACACACACAGATTGTCCTGAGTTGTTTATGTGGTTTCTTTACTTCAGGCCTCCAGACAGTTTGATGAGGAGGGCAGAAAGAAGTTCTTCACCTTGGACATGAATAATATTTTGTTAGAGTGAGTATGAGTGTGTTCATGTTCATCTCATTTACACACACACACACACACACACACACACACACACACACACACACACACACACACACTCGCTTAACTTCCCCTTAACACTGCTGTAGTGGAACAACACATAAGGTGGTAATGATCAAGGGGACGTGTTAGTGAGATCTGACCCTCTTTTTCTCTCTGACTATGTCTCTCTCTCTCTCTCTCTCTTTCTCTCTGTCTCTCTCTCTCTCTGTCTCTCTCTCTTTCTCTCTCACTCACTCTCTCTGTCTCTCTCACTCACTCTCTCTGTCTCTCTCTCTCTGTCTGTCTCTCTCTCTCTCACACTCTGTCTCTCTCTCTTTCTCTCTCACTCACTCTCTCTGTCTCTCTCACTCACTCTCTCTGTCTCTCTCTCTCTGTCTGTCTCTCTCTCTCTCACACTCTCTCTCTCCCCCTCCTCTCTTCTCCCCCTCCCCTCTTCTCCCCCTCCCCTCTCCCCAGTATTGAGCTGCAGGTACAACAACAGTCTCCCTCCATTCGCTCTGCTGTATATTCTCACCTTGAGGCTTTTGTTCCATGCAACAAGGAGGCTTTACTGAAACGTCTGAAGAAACTCAGCCTCAACATCCAGGTATACTCTCTCTCTCTCTCTCTCTCTCTCTCTCTCTCTCTCTCTCTCTCTCTCTCTCTCTCTCTCTCTCTCTCCCCCCCTCTCTCTGTGACACTCACACACACTCATTTTTATCACTAATACAAATGTATTTCTTCACAGTTAGTGAACTCAAAACTTCGGATTTATTTATAATTCATTTTGTGTGTGTTTGTGTGTGTGTGTGTGTGTTTGTGTGTGTGTGTTTGTGTGTGTGTGTGTGTGTTTGTGTGTGTGTGAAAACAGGATGATCGTCTTCGCACTCCTCTGTTGAAGCTGAAGTTAGCTGTGTGTAGTGTGATGCCTGAACAAACAGCCAGATACAACATGGACTGTATGGCTAAAGTAGCAGCAAAGTATGAGCAACCTGTCTGTCCCACACACCCGTCTGTCCCACACACCCGTCTGTCCCACACACCCGTCTGTCCCACACACCCGTCTGTCCCACACACCCGTCTGTCCCACACACCCGTCTGTCTCACACACCCGTCTGTCTCACACACCCGTCTGTCTCACACACCCGTCTGTCTTACACACCCGTCTGTCCCACACACCCGTCTGTCCCACACACCCGTCTGTCCCACACACCTGTCTGTCCCACACACCTGTCTGTCCCACACACCCGTCTGTCCCACACACCCGTCTGTCCCACACACCCGTCTGTCTTACACACCTGTCTGTCTTACACACCTGTCTGTCTTACACACCTGTCTGTCCCACACACCTGTCTGTCTTACACACCTGTCTCTCTCACATGCCTAACATCAGTGATTGTTAATGCACATCTACACTGGCTCTGTGTGTGTGTGTGTGTGTGTAGGCAGCAGATGGAGGATGGAGAGAGAAATGTCTCAGAAGATGAAGAGGAGGAGAAACCCGGGAAACGTGTGGTGGGGCCAAGAAAGAAGTTCATCTGGGACGACAAACTGAGGTGAGTGTGTGTTCATTTATCACACGTTTCACACTATTTACACCCCCATTCACCAGGACATTCCTGTGTGTGTGTTTCAGGACTCTGCTGTGTAACCTGGTGAGGGTGAAGTTGAGGTGTTATGAGCAGGAGAAGAGTTCTCTCTCTGTAGAAGATTATCTCAAAGTCTTCATGGAGAACGAGGTCAAACCGCTGTGGCCCAAAGGCTGGATGCAGGCCAGGTGTGTGTACGCGTGTATGTGTGTGTGTACGTGTACGTGTGTGTGTGTGTACGTGGGTGTACACGTGTATGTGTGTGTGTACGTGTATGTGTGTGCACATGTTTGTGTACGTGTGTGTGTGTACGTGTGTGTGTACATGTTTGTGTATGTGTACACACGTGTGTGTGTGTGTGTGTGTGTGTGTGGGTGTACAAGTGTGTGTGTGGGTGTGTGTACACGTGTGTGTGTACACGTGTGTGTGTACACGTGTGTGTGTGTGTGTGTGTGTGTGTGTGTGTGTGTGTGTGTGTGTATACATGTTTGGGTACTAAAGTAATCCTGTATGTGTTCTGTGTTTGTTAAAGGATGCTGTTTAAGGAAAGCCGTACTGTGCATGGTCACCTTACAGACCTGTAAGCACACACACACACACACACACACACACACACACACACACACACACACACAGTAACAATAATGTTAATGCTAGATATTTATATTACCCACATTAGCTGAGACCAACCATTGATGACAAATAAAATCCCTACACACTTAATCTTGTGCTGAAATGTGTCTGTGTTTCAGGGTGAAGAAGAGGATATTTTCCACCCCCAAATCTGTAAAGGTGTGTGTGTGTGTGTCTGTGTCTGTGTGTGTCTGTCTGTGTGTCTGTCTGTGTGTGTCTGTCTGTGTGTGTCTGTCTGTGTGTGTCTGTCTGTGTGTGTCTGTCTGTGTGTGTGTGTGTCTGTGTGTGTGTCTGTCTGTCTGTCTGTGTCTGTCTGTCTCTGTGTGTGTGTCTGTCTGTGTGTGTCTGTCTGTGTGTGTGTCTGTCCGTGTGTGTGTGTGTCTGTCTGTCTCTGTGTGTGTGTGTCTCTGTGTATGTGTCTGTCTGTGTCTCTGTGTGTGTGTCTGTGTCTGTGTGTCTGTCTGTCTGTGTCTCTGTGTGTGTGTCTCTGTGTGTCTGTCTGTGTCTCTGTGTGTGTGTCTCTGTGTCTGTGTGTGTGTCTCTGTGTGTGTGTCTCTGTGTCTGTGTGTCTGTGTCTCTGTCTCTGTGTGTGTGTGTCTCTGTCTCTGTGTGTGTGTGTGTGTGTGTGTGTGTCTCTGTGTCTGTGTGTCTGTGTGTGTGTGTCTCTGTGTGTGTGTGTGTGTGTGTGTATATAAATGTGCTGGACTGTAATACATTACTGTATTTGTCCTGTAGGAGATGGGATTTGACCCAGTACCATGTGTAAGCCCCGCCCCTTTCTCTTCACACCTGCCCTCAGAGACGATCTGCTTGTCTGATTCGCTGGATGAAGATCTGGCCACAAACTCTCTGGAATCCATCGCTCAGGCTCTGACTCTACTCAATGGTATAAACCCAAACTCTGCCCCCAGCACCTCTTCCACCCCTCCTGTTGTAGCGAAGCCCCACCCACAAACAGCGAGCCCCACCCCCTTTTCACAGTCTTCCATGCCAAAAGATGTCTCTTCAGTGCAAAGACAGACAGTGACACCTGCTAGTAAACCCAGCAACACTAGCACCACCACCACACCTGCTAAGCCCCGCCCACCTCCTACAACCACACCTCTGCAGAAGCCATTTGGCACAGTAGGGATAAAGTCTGGTGGAGCCACACCTCCCACGGCTCAGATTAAAAACCCTTCAAAAAAATTGTGTGGTGACGGTGGTGCACAAAAGCCAAGTGTGAACTCTTTAAACACTAAAAGTTTTCAGCAAGTGACCACGCCCTCTTCACCATTGCCCTTCATCCAGAAAAAGGCCACGCCCACTGGACACCACCAGCAGAGGTTTATAACTCCGATGCAAGCCACAATCACAAAGTCTTCCCAAAGTAGCAACTCTCCAATAATCAAACTCACACACCGCCCTCCTGCTCAGACAACGCCTTCTGGCTCCACCCACCGCCCTCCTGCTCAGACAACGCCTTCTGGCTCCACCCACCGCCCTCCTGCTCAGACAACGCCTTCTGGCTCCACCCACCGCCCTCCTACCCAGACAACGCCTTCTGGGTCCACCCACCGCCCTCCTACCCAGACAACGCCTTCTGGCTCCACCCACCGCCCTCCTACCCAGACAACGCCTTCTGGCTCCACCCACCGCCCTCCTACCCAGACAACACCTTCTGGCTCCACCCACCGCCCTCCTATCCAGACAACACCTTCTGGCTCCACCCACCGCCCTCCTGCTCAGACAACGCCTTCTGGCTCCACCCACTGCTCCCCTGTTCAGACCACACCTTCTGGCTCCACCCACCGTCCTCCTGCTCAACCCATGCTCTCAGGCTCTGCCCACCGCTCTCCTGTTCAGTCCCCTGCCCATCAGCCCCCTACTCTCACAGTACCTCCTGGCTCCACCCACCGCTCTTCTGTTTCTACTCCCTCCCCTCCTACCACTGTCCACCACCCTTCTATTACCACTCCCACATCTGGTCACATTAATCGCCCTTCTGCCTCAAATTCACAGAATATTGGCCACACCCATCATGCCCCTGCTTCAAAACCTCCTGCTTCTGGCTCCACCCATCGCGCCTTGGTTTCAACTCCACCCTCTCCGAGCTCACATCGCACGTCAGTTCAAACTCCTCCGAGTTCCGCCTACCGCCCGTCCGTTCCCACTCCACCTCCTAACCTCGCTCAACGTTCTCCAGTGACCACTCCTCCATCTGTTTCGTCCCCTGCTCCCTCCTCTTGTCCACCTGTCCTGACTCCTACACAGTACAACCCGAAGAGTTCAGGATTCAAACCACCTTTCAGCCACGCCCCTGTAGCCACGCCCCACACTTCTAGCTTCCAAGGCTGTAACCCCACATCGGTTGCGACCAATCACGGACAAAGGCAGAGATCAGTGGGAGGGGCTAATCAGAGCAACATGTCAGCCAATTGTGCCTCGTCCTTGGGCCTGCCGTCTCTGTCTGACTCCGCCCTCTTAAATCAGGTAGAGAAGCTGATGTCATGTTTTTTCTGGGTGGATGTGTTTGTCCTGCAGGGATGATGACGTGTCTCTGTCTTTCTGTAGGTGTCGTCTGTGCCGTTGGGTTTGGGGATGTTCGGGGGTCTCGTACCCGTCTCACTGCCCTTTCAGTTCCCTCTGCTCAACTTTGCCCCGGCTGGTGCAGCCACACACCCCCCCAGCTCAGGATACACCCTGTCACCCAGTGAGTGCTGTGTCTCTGTACTACACTGTACCCACAATGCACTGCAGCATTCAAAGCTTCATTCATGTTTAATGTGTGTGTTATTGTGGTAATAAATGTCCACTGTAGGGAGCAGGGAGACATTTAGGACAGCTTTTTATTTATTTATTTAACTCGTGTCCCTCCTTTCCTTTCCTTCCCACCTGGTGATGTGGTTGTGTTCCCTCTTGTTTACTCACTTCCTGTCTCTCCTGTTGGTGTTGTGTTTGTGTCTCTGCATGTCAGACCTGGTTAAGAGTTTGCAGTCAGGTGTTCAGGCTCTTCCTCCTCACCTGCAGCTTGCTTTCTCAGGTAAAGTGTGACGTGTGCAGATCCTCCTTTATCTCTCCTTTATCTCCCTCTCTTTTTCTGTGTGTGACACTTTCATTTGATATGCCTGCTCTGTCCTCTCTCTCACACACACACACTCGCACACACACATACACACACATACAGACATATACACACACACACACACACTCACTCACACCCACACACACACACACACTCACACACACGTACACACACTCCCACGTAAGCCCGGTTGAATTTGGTGTGTTTGTGTTGGAGAGGTTTCTCAGCCTGAAGGAATCTTGTGTGTTAAAACATTTGTATGTAAAAGAGGTTTTGTGACGTGCAGCAGTTACACAACAGACACAAACACAGCACTAACTTCCTCACACACTTTTTTTCTCAGTTTATAAATGATTGTACTGAACAATCTGAAACTCTTTGTTCATTTGAAGTGTTTGGTTTTGATCTTGTTGATTATTTTATTGGGTGTAAATTTAGTTTTCCAGATAAATACCTAAAATCCTGCTTTAATGAAACAGATCAGATTTAAATGTGCTGTATCATTTATCTGCACTGAAACGCTGTGTTTTCCCCCAAACTTCACACACACACACACACACACACACGTGGACTTGTTTAAATGAAAAAATTCTTCTCTTCTTTTTCAGAGTCGAACCAAAGTCAGGGAGGAGACGTGAAGAGGAAATGAGACGAGACGTGAATGTAACCCCAAACCCCCACTACAGAGCTGTTATTAAAAATATACATTCTATTATTAATAATAATTTTATGATTCTGACTGTAGACGATATGGCTGTGGTTTTGCTTCTGTTGTTTGTGAAGCTTCTGGACCTAACCGACTGAAACGATCCTCCAAGACTTTTTGAACCCTTCAGACCCCGAAAAAATCAGTACAAACGCACGTCAGTGTAAAATAGTGACTCAGACGGGCGGAGTTTCAGTTGTTAGCGTCGACACCTGACATGTTAGGACTGTGTGGTTTGTGGGAATCGTTTACAAATGAATTTGATAAAAATACAAAAAAAATATATATATATAAAAATTTTGCAAAAAAAAAAAATTGCAAAGTGATAAAATGTAGCAAAGCTTTTCGACTAAAATCTCAGTAACTCCTGAACCTTTAGTTTAATAACAAGCTTTAAAGCGTCGCTCTGATTGTAGAATCATTTATTCACGGACATTCTGTCGCTTAGCTCTTCACACCACTAAGGGGCGCTGAAGTGCACAAACTTTATTTACTTCTAACACTGAATAATTACATGCATTTATTTTTGTTTTTGTTTTTCAGCAACACTAATTTTGTATAATCGTGCAGGTCATGTGACCAGGCGTGGGGTCTGAAGGGGGTTTTGGAGCTAAAGGTGGAGCGAACGTTGTAATTTCTGATTTTGTCACTATGTTTACATACGACCTTAATCACTGTGGAAGGAAGTGACATAAGTTATATTTGTTTGTACTGCTGGTGGTGTGTGTGTGTGTGTGTGTGTGAGTGAGTGAGAGACGTTTCTACACTCGCTCTTTTTATCCTGCAGAATAATGAAAGCAACTCGATGTTTTTGCTGTTTAGTGTTTTAAAGTGTTTCAGTTATTTATGAGCTTTAACACAGCAACATTTCAGCCTCATTTGTGATTTAATACAAAAGTTTATAGATAGAAATATAAACATCTCGAGTGAGTGTGTGTGTGTGTGTGTGTGTGTGTGACTGTAACATCCCCTCAGTTGCTCAGTTTCAGTGCTGTAGACTCACACTGGACCTTGGTATGAAACTTGAATTTGCTTTTATTTTTATTTTAGAGAGTGTGTGTGTGTGTGTGTGTGTGCGCACGTAGATGAACGTTTCTTTTGTGAAGGATTTTTAGTTCAGTGCTACTTTTTGATCAGACGTGTGCCGATAATCAGACCACAATCTGATGATATTTGTGGTTTTCATGTTTGTTGATGCTCCTTGTTCAGATTAAGGGACCCTAGAAGGTAGCGTGACTCTCGGGTGTGATCTATAGTGCACTACATGCTGTGTGGTTAGTAACAACTACACACACACACTACCCTCACTACCCGGGGGGTAGAATATAAACTCCTCACTCACACGTGCACTACATAGGGTGCAGAATGAATCACATGAACGTTATTCAGCATAAATCCTCTCTGTTTGTTCCCTATGTGACGTGCACATCATTTACCTACCTCTATATACATAGTGCCTCATGTAGGGTTTATAATGCCACTTATATGCTTCACTAGTTTATGTCCACTACATAGGGTATCAATAATGTTCAATGCCCTACACAGTAAATAAGATGGTGATGAGTCCTTAGTGCACTACATGGGGGTTCTTTCAGAATGTCAGGTACATTTCCTGTGTAAGTGCCCTTACTCAGACACCCTACATAGGGCACTATATACAGTAAGGGAGCGACAGGGAAGGTTTTACTCTCCCTACATAAAGCAATGAGACCTGAACAGAAAATATACTGATTATCGTCACATGGCTGTAAACTGAAACGCCTTCGATTGTGAGATTAAAAACAAACTATGCAGGATGCTTCAACACTCAACTGTTAACTGTGTGTGTGTGTGTGTGTGTGTGTGTGAGAGAGAGAAATAAATACCTCTGTTTAGTATCAGTGCTTCTCGAGCCTGGTGATTTTTTTTTTCATTCATTTTAGACATTTAATATTTTTTAGAGTTGAAACGAACGGATTGATGGCCAAAGATGATTGTGTTAGTGTGTGTGTGTGTGTGTGTGTGAGAGATATTGAACAAGCTAACCTCTGTAGCGTACCTGATCTAACCGTGTTGTCTGTACGTGAATAATGTGGACAAAATTTTAAAACTTAAGTTTTTTTTCTTAAAGACACTGATATGTAAAGATAAGAATTTTATTTGAAGTAGATTATTTTTGTCTGTTTAATAAAAAATGCCATCATGAGTCTGATTGGATTTGATTTCTCAGTGACTCGTGTTCCTGAGCACTGAACTGCTCCACTACACTCATTATACACTCGAACTGTACACAAGGGTTAGTTTAAACACACACACACTATTCTGTAGCACATCTCTGAGTGTGTAACACTAAACACACCGTTAGTCGTGACCTCTAACACAGTGTGTGTGACGATCTCAGAACGTCCTGAACACATCGTGCCCCTCGTCTGAACTTCACATGACAACAAACTTAACAAAAGACATGAAATGTACATTTTCTTCTGTAATGAAGCTTTTATTATTATTATTTTTTCCTTTACAAAAAAACACAAACACTTGTCTAGAAATACAGTAACTGTATACAAGGGCGAGGAATAAAGGAGAGGATTATAGTGTATCTGCAGCTGAGTGTCTGCTAGTCAAACAGTCAGGCTGATAATAATAATAATAATGACAGCAATAATAGTCATTTTAGTAATAATTATGATCATTATAATGAAGATTATCACCAGGTGATGATGATGATGGGCTGAAGTTATAAAGCTTTTAAACCAAATGAAATCTCAGAATTTTAAACTGCGAGTAACACTGAAGCTGGTTTACACACAAAAAAAGGGCCAATGCGGAGTGGATACGACTCAAAGCGCAAGAAGAACCAAAGATAAAGAAAATAAAAGTTAGATAGTGTTTATTATTATTATTCTCCCATCAGGTCACCTTCAAGTTAAACTCTTCACCTGTCGACAGAGTTTTGGTGTTTTTTTTATTAGTTTACTCTAAGGCACTTTTTAAAGCAACGTCAATAAACACCGACATTTACACAAGTCTACAGACACCCTGCATATTATTATTATTATTATTGCAAACTTTTGGTCGTAAATTCAGTTTTCTTCCAGTTTTCTGTAAGATCAGTGGAGACGTGTCCGGTGTGTTCTGTAGGTCACTGAGAGGTTAATGTAGCTAACAAACAAGGGGAAATTATAGCCTCCAGTTTAGCAAACAGTCACGTTAGTGTCACAGAAAAGCCCAAACTCTGGCAGGGGGGCGTGGCCTAATCTGAAGACGAACACTGTAGGTTAAGTGATTCAGAAAAGAATATTATTATTATTATTATATTAAACATGAGAGTGTGAAAGAATAAAAGAGGAAGTACAATGAAAGATATTTTGGAGTGTGTGCTGTACACTTAGCGCTCCGTGCTAAACTGGATCCCATAAACAGCCATTACTTGTTAGCATCATTGGCCTCATGGCTCAGTTTCTTGTTCTAATAGCGTGGACGTGTCTGTGGACAAGTGTAAACATGCTAGTGGGTGATTTTAGGGTTTTAAAGGTGTATAATACTGAGTGTGTTGTAGTGGCTTTAATACTCTGTATAGTGCCTGATAATCACCACCGTAGTGTCCCAGTCTAATTAAACCAGATCCTTCATGTTCCTAGTTTTCCTTCAACACTTAAAAAAAAAAAGAAAAAAAAAAAGAGAAAAGCAGCGGTTTATTAAACAGAAAAGAAAAAAGGTCCTTCTTATCCTTCTTTTCCTCCCATTTGTGTTCCAGTCCTGTATGGCTTTTACCAACATGTGCAGCTTTAAAACATTTTGCAAATCACATTTCATCGAAATAATCTTACGAACATTTTCCTGTTTTACTGAATTCTCCCAAGCAGAATGTTCCAGTTTCTCTTCTATCTAAAGCGTGGAACAGAACGGAGATACGCTAACGTTCACGCTAACACCTCGTCACAGCTTTGCATTTCCAGTCGGTTGGTCTGTGTGTGTGTGTGTGTGTGTGTGTGTGTGTGTAGTATTAATATTTCTACTTGTGATGTCTTTTGGAGGAAAAAACACCAGCCCATGTTTCACACACATCCGTCTGTTCATAATAATCATGAAAATCCCACTAACCATTTTTCTCTTTTGATTAATAATAATAACGTCTTTGTTGTGGTCTGATTAGAATCTGATTATGTGAGTGTCGAAACTCGAGATTTTTAATTAGTGTTTTCATTACAAGCTCTGAATCAACAATTCATAACTGAACCTCATGCAGATTTTTTCCTGTCATCAGAGTCCAGATATGAAGTGTGTGTGAGTGCGCGCGCGCACGTGTGTGTGAGAGTGTGTGTGTGTGTGTGTGTGTGTGTGAGAGAGAGAGTGTGTGAGAACAATTATTCCAGATGAGAATCTGATTTAATGTCTGAACGTAAACAGATAATTAGTGTTTCAGTAAACTAAGATGCTCCATCATATTACATCCATTTCCCTTCATACACTAAGCACGCGAGTGAACGAGTGTGTTGATGATCCATCAGTCATGATAACTGAGGCACAATCACTTTTGCACAAGGAGAATGTTATAGTGTGTGTGATGAATGATCTGGAGGGTGTAATGTCACTGTAGTACCACAGGGGGGCAGCAGGGAGGAATGAGAAGAGGTCAAGGCGGGGGTGGGGTTTGTGTCTGTCTCCTCTTCTCTACTCGTTCTGTGGTGACTGTGCTTCATTTGAGTCGCTCACTTTGCTGTCAGCTTCGTCCTCAGAGAACTCGCCCTCCACCTGGAGCTGCCTGCGACCCGAGCGGCCGGAGGGGAAAGTGACCGGACCCCCGCGCCTGACACACACACACACACATTGTCTCAGATGGTCACTGTGTCCATGTGTAAATGTACTGAGCATCAGTGAGCAGACATACCTCATAACCCTAACCACAGTAAAGTGTGTTTGTGTGTGTGTGTTTGTGTGTGTGTGTGTGTGTGTGTGTGTGTTACCTCAGACGGTTCTTGAGTGTGTTAACTTCTCGGCTCAGACCCTCGCTGGCCTCAGTGGCATCCTCCAGCTCTCTCTGTAACTTCCTCCGGGAGGCGTTAGCGCGTGTCGCTTCTTCCTCTGCTTCCTCTAACTGCCGCTTGAGCTGCTTCATGCGCGAGTTAGCCTTCTCCATCTACACACACACACACACACACACACAATTAAAACTGAAGTATTTCTGCTTCCTGTTAAAGTGGACTGGTGACATGAAGGTGATGTCACCTGCTCCTTGTACTGGTCAGCATGGCGACGCTCATCCTCCACCTGCATGAACACTTCCTTTAGTTTCTTCTCTGTACGTCTCACAATCTTATTGGCTGCTGCCCGCTCCCTGTAAACAGGTTGGTTTAGATCTGATCATAAGGGACTTGATCACATCTGATCATTAACTCAAGACCATAAAGTCTGGGACTAAAACAGATAAACATCTTCACCCAAAACAACTAATATAATCAATATAAAAAGTCAATGTGTGTGTCCTACTTGTTCTCCTGCTCCAGCTGTTCCTCCAGCTGTAGGATTTTGGCCTCCAGAGCTGCGATACTGGACTTGAACTTGGATTTGATCGAGCCTTCAAGCTCCTGCAGTTTGGCCTTCAGGTCCTTATTCTGTCTCTCCAGCTGCTGTCGAGCCGTCTCACTCTTCTGAGCCGCGCTACGCTCACCTGCTAGTTCTGTGCTCAGTGTGTCCACCTAGACACACACACACACACACACACACACACACACTTACTAACAGCAGCATCTAACACTAACGCATACTAAAACCTGCAGGTCCAGAATAAGTAAACACAAGTTTAGAAGGTGTTAGGAGGTGTCAACACCATTAAAACACAGGGAGGTGTGTGTGTGTGTGTGCGCGTGTGTGTGTTCACCTGCATGGCTGTTTTACGGAAGCGATCATTAAGCAGCTCCATGTTGCTCTGCTCCTCTTCCAGTTCCTCCTCCAGCTGAGCAATACGAGCCTCCAACCTCCGCTTCTCATCCATCAGGGCAGACCTCACACACACACACACACACACACACACACACACACACACACAGTCATTTACACATTCACATGTACACATGACTGCACCTGAGACATCTTATAGGAGTGAACGTACTTTCCGGAGGCGCTGTTAGAGATTTCATCGGCCAGCTCGTCTCTCTCCTGCTCAGCATGACGACGTGCTCTCTCTGATGCAGCCAGGTCCTGACACACACACACACACACACACACACACACACACACAATCAAACTCAAACACAGTGACTAGCAACATCTCACACTGAAGGTCAGGGAGCATGGGAATATGTTTGTAGATTAGCATATAAGTGCATATTAGCTTATGTTTTTATGAATGGTGTGTGTGCTAGAACACACACACACACAGACACACACACCTCTTGTAGCTGCAGGATCTCGGCTTCGAGGCTCTTTAGCTTCTTCTCGTTCTCTTTGGACTGGGCAAAAATCTCATCTCGTGATGTACGAGCTTCCTCCAGCTCCCTCTGATAATCCTTCATCTGAGCCTGATGTACACACACACACACACACACACACACACACACACACACACACACACACACTACAGTATACAGTACATAAGGTGGTGTAACAGATGCACCAGTGAGTGATGTCACACCTGGAGTTTGCGGAGTTGTTTGATAGCTTCATCTCGAGCTTTATTGGCTGCCTCGATTTGAGCCTCCACATCTTTGAGGTCAATCTCCAGCTTCTTCTTCGCCGCCACAGCCAGAGCTCTCTGCTTCCGCTCGTCCTCCAGCTCTGCCTCCATCTCGCGCACCTACACACGAAGGTTAAAGGTTATTCTTCATTATCCTGATGCATCATCCTAATAAACTGTAAAATAAAGGTTTTCTGTATGTATGCAGGAAGCAAAGCAATCGTCTACCCACAGGGCTGCAGGTCAGGACGAGCTTCTGTGTAATAAACATGAGAGTCGTCACCTGTTTCACCAGAAGTCTCTTCTTCTCATCGTTCTGTTCATCTCTGGCCTGCAGGTCGCGTTCAAACTGTGCCTTCATGGCCTGCATGTTCACCTCCAAGCGCAGTTTGGCATCTTCAGTGGCCTGCAGCTCGTCCTCCAGCTCCTCCAGCTGAGTGCGCATCTCCTCCACCTGCTGCTCTAGGGTGCGCTTTGACTTCTCCAGCTCATGCACCTGTGTGCGCACACACACACACACACACACACCACAGTATTAACTTTTATACACAATCTTGTCTACTGATACAACCAGCTGATTATTACTGCGTATTTTTAATGGTTAATAAAAGACGCACATTTTTGCCCACATCATCCTTAGAGCTCATCAGATCCTCCATCTCAGCACGCAGCTGTTTGTTCAGTCTCTCAAACTCCTCTTTCGCCTCCAGAGCCTCGTCGAGTGCTCGTGCCAACGACAGCGCCTTCGTCTCCTTCTCCCTTGCCTCGGCTTCTGCTCGGTCCCTCTCCTCAGCATAACGTGCAGAAATACTCTTCTCCTCTGCCAACATCTACACACACGCACACGCAAAAACACACACACACACGCACGCACAAAAACACACACACACACGCACAAAAACACACACACACACGCACAAAAACACACACGCGCACAGTCCCGTATCCAGCAGATGTTGGGAAGGGAAAAAAAAAAGTCTGATAAATATTCCAAAACCATAAACACGTTAACTTATGAGGAGGTAAATCCTGTTAACAATAACAATAAAAATCTATTGTAATATAAAACCGTTTACTTTAACGTAACGTTTCAATATTACATTACTAATTGTGTACCTGGTCAAATTTTTTCTGTTTTTTCTCCAGGTTGGAGACGATCTGCCGCTGGTGGTCCAGGTCCACCGTGAGGTCGTCCAGCTCCTGCTGCAGACGTGTCTTTGTCTTCTCCAGCTTATCGAAGGCCAGAGTTTTCTCCTCCAGCCGTGTGTTACAGGCTTCCATGTCCTTCTGGAGCTTCCGCTTTGCCTCCTCAAGACCTTCCACCACACCCACATCATCCTCCAGCTTCTTCTTCGTCTCACACAGCTATACACACACACACACAATACACAAGATAAATATTACACACACACTTAAAGGGGACACGAGGCCTGTGTGCCTGTTAGGGGTGCCAATACTTCAGGGTACTGTGCAGTAACCATGAAAGACCTAAACTAGAATTTACACAGAAAATTGTGCCCTTCTGATATTTAGTCTGTGACCGAGTGACTCAGTACTGATGTGTCTGTCAAATGCAACGTACTGTAAAAGTATACACACACACACACACACACACACCTGTGCCTATGTGTACACACACACACACACACACACACCTGTGCCTATGTGTACACACACACACACACACACACCTGTGCCTATGTGTTCACACACACACACACACACACCTGTGCCTATGTGTACACACACACACACACACACACCTGTGCCTATGTGTACACACACACACACACACACACCTGTGCCTATGTGTACACACACACACACACACACACACCTGTGCCTATGTGTACACACACACACACACACACACCTGTGCCTATGTGTACACACACACACACACACACACCTGTGCCTATGTGTACACACACACACACACACACACCTGTGCCTATGTGTACACACACACACACACACACACCTGTGCCTATGTGTACACACACACACACACACACACCTGTGCCTATGTGTACACACACACACACACACACACCTGTGCCTATGTGTACACACACACACACACACCTGTGCCTATGTGTACACACACACACACACACACCTGTGCCTATGTGTACACACACACACACACACCTGTGCCTATGTGTACACACACACACACACACACACACACACCTGTGCCTATGTGTACACACACACACACACACACACACACACCTGTGCCTATGTGTACACACACACACACACACACACACACACACCTGTGCCTATGTGTACACACACACACACACACACACACACACACACACACACACACACACACACACACACACCTGTGCCTATGAGTACACACACACACACACACACACACACACCTGTGCCTATGTGTATACACACACACACACACACACACACCTGTGCCTATGTGTATACACACACACACACACACACACACCTGTGCCTATGAGTACACACACACACACACACACACACCTGTGCCTATGAGTACACACACACACACACACACACACACACACACACACACACCTGTGCCTATGTGTACACACACACACACACACACCTGTGCCTATGTGTACACACACACACACACACACCTGTGCCTATGTGTACACACACACACACACACACGTGCCTATGTGTACACACACACACACACACACGTGCCTATGTGTACACACACACACACACACGTGCCTATGTGTACACACACACACACACACGTGCCTATGTGTACACACACACACACACACGTGCCTATGTGTACACACACACACACACACACGCCTATGTGTACACACACACACACACACACGCCTATGTGTACACACACACACACACACACGCCTATGTGTACACACACACACACACACACACACACACACACACCTGTGCCTATGTGTACACACACACACACACACACACCTGTGCCTATGTATACACACACACACACACACACACACACCCCTGTGCCTATGTATACACACACACACACACACCCCTGTGCCTATGTGTACACACACACACACACACCCCTGTGCCTATGTGTACACACACACACACACACCCCTGTGCCTATGTGTACACACACACACACACACCCCTGTGCCTATGTGTACACACACACACACACCCCTGTGCCTATGAGTACACACACACACACACACACACACACACCTGTGCCTATGAGTACACACACACACACACACACACACACACACACCTGTGCCTATGTGTACACACACACACACACACACACCTGTGCCTATGTGTACACACACACACACACACACACACACACCTGTGCCTATGTGTACACACACACACACACCTGTGCCTATGTGTACACACACACACACACACACACACCTGTGCCTATGTGTACACACACACACACACCTGTGCCTATGTGTACACACACACACACACCTGTGCCTATGTGTACACACACACACACACCTGTGCCTATGTGTACACACACACACACACCTGTGCCTATGTGTACACACACACACACACACACACACACACCTGTGCCTATGTGTACACACACACACACACACCTGTGCCTGCAGGTTTGCCAGCTGTTTCTCCAGGTTCTTGCGGGTCTCCTCCTCTTCCTCCTGCTGCTCCTGCAAGTTGTTCTTCTCCTCCTCCAGCTGTCTAATCCGGCTGCTTAAATTCAGCTTCTGGCGAGTCTCCTCCTGAAGCAGCTCCTACAGACACACACACACACACACACACACACACACACCCCTAGATGAATGACACAGTCCCCCCCCCTCTCCCCCACACATAAACAGTGTGTAAAACATTACCTGTGTGTCCTGTAACTGGCTCTCAAGACTTGCTGCATCTTTTGCTAGTTTGATCCCCTTTTTCTCAGCATCCTCCAACAGACCTGACACATTTTCTAACTCTGTCTACACACACACACAAAACATTATTATTGAAATAGCATGTACATTACACAACTCACAAATATACATACATAATACACACACACACTTCAGTATTAAACCACTGAAAACAAGCAGCAAATCTAAACAAAACTCCGTGTCCCCAGTGATACCAGTAACTGATATCAGATTTAACACTGGTTATTTTATACTGAGTACTAATTACCTGTAGTTTGTGTGTGCGCTCGATCAGTTCCCCTTTGTTCCTCTCTCCCTCTGTGACTCGAGACAGAATTTCCTGCAGCTGTGTCTCCAGTTTTTTGCGTTTGTGTTCAGATTCCAGTTTAGTCTGCTGTAGCACCTTCACTTCATTACTCAGCTCCTTATTATCACCTTCCAGGGTCTGCTTACTCTTCTCTAGGTTCAGCTTAAACTGCACACACACACACACACACACACACACACACACACACACACACACACACACACACACACACACACACACACACACACACGCACACACGCACACACGCACACACGCACACACACACACATTACTGTTCTGTCTGATATTAAGCTTAATAAATTTGTACTTAAACACTGTGCTGTTAAATAAAAATACATGGAATAATTCTATAAAAATAACTACAGGGTTCGTGTGTGGTTTTATATATACAGAGAGAGAGAGTGTGAGAGCGAGAGAAGGAGAGCGAGAGGGAGAGAGAGAGAAGGAGAGAGAGAGAAAGAGAGAGAAGGAGAGCGAGAGAAAGAGAGAGAAGGAGAGCGAGAGAAAGAGAGAAGGAGAGCGAGAGGGAGAGAGAGAAAGAGAGAGAAGGAGAGCGAGAGAAAGAGAGAGAAGGAGAGCGAGAGGGAGAGAGAGAGAGAAGGAGAGCAAGAGGGAGAGAGAGAAAGAGAAGGAGAGCGAGAGAAAGAGAGAGAAGGAGAGCGAGAGAAAGAGAGAGAAGGAGAGCGAGAGGCAGAGAGAGAGAGAGAAGGAGAGCGAGAGGGAGAGAGAGAGAGAGAGAGAGAAGGAGAGAGAAGAAGAGAGCAATAGAGAGCGGGAGAGAGAGACTGACCCTCTTGGCCTGCTCCAGTTGCTCAGATAGTTCCTCCAGAGCAGTACCATGTCTCTGTCTTATCTCCTGAATCTGGGACTCGTGATTTCGAGCTTCTTCATCAATTGCCTTCTTTAGCTCAGTCACTTCCTGCTCTCTCTTAGTCCTTAAAAACCAAACACAATTAGTACCACACACACACACACACACACACACACACACACACACACACACACACACAGGATAAGAGTCCAGTCCTAACCCAATGTTCAGTTTATTTAACCTGAGAGTTCTTCTGTACCTGTAATGCCGTTCTAACTGAAGGTCCTGGGTTTTAATCCCAGTGCCGTACCTGAGCTCCTGTTGTGCTGCTGTGGTGTCCAGCGTGTCCTCTAGTTCAGTCTTCAGAGCCTCCAGCTCCTCACTCAGATCCCGCTTCAGCTTTTCTGCTTTATTCCGAGCTGCTTTCTCAGACTCCAGATCCTCCTGAAGCTCAGCTAACTGAGCCTGAAGCTCCCTCACCTGCTTCAGAGCGTTGTTCTTCTGAGCCACTTCCTCATCTCCTCTGTCACACACACACACACACACACACACACACACACACACACACACACACACACACAATAAGAATTAAGTAGTAGCGCACTGCAAGGAAAAATGTATGATGATACACTGGATTAATGTGTGTGCGTGTGTGTGTGTGTGTGTGAGTGAGTATGAGTGTGTGTGTGTGTGTGTGTGTGTGTGTGTATGAGTGTGTGTGTGAGTGTGTGTGTGTGTGTGTTACCTGGCCAGCACAGCCTGTAGTTCCTCCTCTTTTTTGGCCAGTTGCAGTTTGAGCTCGTCGATCTGAGCCTGAAGTTCAGAGATTTGCTCCTGCAGGTCGGTCATCTCTCCATCCAGCTTCCTTTTAGCCTTCTCCAGCTCCTGACGGGTTTTCTCCTCCTTCTTCAGACGTTCTGCGAGACACACACACACACACACACACACACACACACACACACACACACACACACACACACACACAGAAAGTTAAGCTCTAACAGTGAGTTAATGTTATTTATTATACAGCCATATAAACTAGAGAAGACAACAGAAGACAGAGATATAAATCTGTGTTGGAAAGTAAAATGATAATTAATTCTTTTTATTTACCTTCTAGGTCAACCATCATCATCTCCTGCTTGTTCTTCACCTTCCCAAGGTTCTTCGCCTTCTCTTCTTCCTCAGCTAATAAAGAGGTCATTTCCCCCACCCTCTCCTCCAACAGCTTCTTCTCCTGCACACACAAATGTAATAAAGATTAAAGTTAACTATAATGTTAGAGAGACTTTTAGTTGTGATGATTTAATCGATATTTGTCTGATTAACCAGTGACGCACACTAACTAGCTGGTGTACCTAGCTAGCACACTAACTAGCTGGTGTACCGGTGTTAACTAGAGGAACACAGTCAGTTTCTCTACATACTTGAACCTGCTCACCTTCAGGAATTTGGAGTTTTGGTCCTCTAGTAGAAGCAGATCTTCCTCCATTTTTTTAATTTTGGCTTCTGCAGTTACTTTCTCCAGCTGTAGCTTCTGTCTAGCAGCTTCTTCTTCATCCAACTGCTCCTCTAGGTCCTACACACACACACACACACACACACACACACACACGTCTAAGCTATTGGTTTAATTTATGGTCCAACGTGTTCCGTGTTTGTTCCCCACTGACGAGTATAAATGACCATCATCATCATCATCATCATCATCACTGACCTGTATGTGTGACTGCATTTTCTTCTTCTCATTTTGTAGGGTCTGGTTGCGCTCCTCCTCCTCCTCCACACGAGACTCCAGGTCATGCAGGATCTCCTCCAGCTCCTGCTTCTTGGCCACTAATCGAGCTCTCATCTCCTCCGCCTCAGCAAACAGCTCCGTCTCCGCCTGCAGCTGCTCTGCCAGGATGTTTTTCTCCTCCACCAGCTGGACAACACACACACACACACACACACACACACACACACACACACACAATACATAAAGACATAAGCTCTACACTTATGGACATGAAAGTGAGATGCTTGTTAAAGAATGCATGTGTAGGAGTGTTAACCTGTTGGTGCTTCCTCTCCATCTCCACCAGTTCATTCTCCACCTTCACCTGTCTCTCTTTCACCTTCACCAGCTCCTCATCTTTTGCTTGCATTTCCTCCTCTTGGCGAGTCACCTGGAGAAGAGGCTTCACCTGCGTGCACACACACACACACACACACACACACACACACACACACACACACACACACAGAGTGTCAACCTTCCTTATGATATCTTAACAGACTCTGTAAGTACACATTTACACGTGTGTGTGTGTGTGTGTGTGTAAGAGAGTCCCTCACCTTTGTGAAAAGTCTCCACCACTGCCAGTGCCGCAGTTTCAGGTATGCAGCACAGTTCCTCTGGAGAACCTTCAGAGCGCTCAACTGCTGCTGCTTCTTAGCAAAGGCTCTACACACACACACACACACACACAGACACACACACACAGACACACACACACAGACACACACACACACAGGTTAGCAGAGACACTAGGGCACCACAAAAGGAGCAGAGATGACACTAGGGCAGAATGAAGTGCTCACTTGCGAGCCAGGTAACCACGACACACAGCCTGGAAGTAAATGATGATGTCTGTGATTTTCAGGTCACGCTCCTCCTCCAGGTGGGCCAGAACTCCAGTCCTGAAAAATATCTTGCTCTGACCGATCCGGTAGAGATTCTGATCCAACTCAAGGGCCTGGATCTGTCGGCGTAGGGAATTATTAATAATCATTAATAATTAAATACGTAAATAAATAAAGAACAAGAAATAATGAAAGTAAGTGAGAGGAGAGAACGTGTGTGTGAGAGAGAGCGTGTGTGTGTGTGTGAGAGAGAGAGAGTGTGTGTGTGTCCTGCTTGGTTTAACTTTAAGTAAAATGAGTCTTTATTCACCATTTATTTTAACTGGATGATGCAATCGGTTTTAATTCCTGCTATGAGAAGAGACCAATCTAAAGATCTGAGTCAGTAGATGTGTGTGTGTGTGTGTGTGTGTGTTTAGCAGAAATACCCAACAAGACCCGACTGACTGTGTGATGTGCTGCATTTACTAATTACATCATTTACTCTTCATTGTTTTCACTCAGTGATGTGAGGAATCTGTCATGATGTAAACTCACCATCCGCTCACACGCTTGTTTACCATCCATGAAGCCCTTTGGGATGGCGTTAGGAGTCAGGATCTCGTATCTGGTTACACACACACACACACACACACACACACACACACACACACACACACACACACACACACACACACACACACACAGTGTGACAGAGCACAATCTGAGCATTGCAGGGTGTGAAATAAATAAATGTGTGTAGGTATGTGTACGCATGTAAGGGTGTGTGTGTGTGTGTGTACCTCTGTCTGAACTCCTGAAAGATGATGCGGTTGGGGAAACCCTGTCTGCAGATCCTGATTCCCTCCAACACACCGTTACACCTGAGCTGATCCAGAACCAGGTGAGGTTCCAGTTTACCAGCCTGGAGTGAAATGGTGTAAGAAGAATAAATAGTGAATAATTCATAAAAACTGTACAGAAGTCATGACAGGTTTGTTTTTTGACCACACACACTAACAGCCCCACACACCCACCCTCTTCTCGTGGTTGGGGATGATACAGCGGACGAAGTTGGGGTTGGTGTTCCTCAGCGTGGCCATCAGCTTGGTCAGAGACTCTTTGTAAAGCTGGCCGACGGTCCGGAACATTCCTTTCTTTGTTTTATACGTCGCCCCGAACGCAGTTTCATTCATCCCAGCCACCTGATCCAGTCCGACGATACGATCCACTGGGACACACACACACACACACACACACACATTAGTAAAATGATGTGCACACACATACTAAACACACACAGAACAAACAGAAAGAGTCCCAAGAATGGATGTAACATAGTGCTGCAACAGGATCAGGCTCAGTTTAATACAATAGTGTTACACTAACTATAATCTTTACATTAATCAGGGTTAGGTGTGTGCTGATAATCACTTACATCTGATCCTAATCATGTCGTTATACACACTTCTCCCTCTTCAGCTTTGGCACTGATCAATTTAAAATGTTTGTAACTATAATCCATCAACACACCCCTAAACAGCACCGGTCCAATCCCCCCAAACCAGAACCCCCAAAAAGCCTGAGCCCTGCAATGCATGCTTGGTGTATTTACATTTGTTTTTAAGCACCAAAAGCATAGATGACACAAAGCAGAACAACGATGGAGGTGCAAATTACATCTAAACGAAAGCACACTGCTGAAGCAGATCTAAAACATGTGCCAACAGTCTGCATCTTCAGCTCAACTAAGTCAGGGTGCATCTTAAAACCCGCCCTCACAGTGACGCCGCACGCATTAACGTTTATTTAGCATGTCTGATCGTCAGCGTGTCGAGCTCACGAGCTAGAGTTAGTTATACAACTGTGAACATCGGCTTCACTACAAGAGATAAAGCTAGCTAAATTAACATCTGCTGCAGTGCAGTCTGGGTAACGTCCCAGTAAACAATACAAAATGCAGGTAGCTGAAGGGGTTAAGGCTCTTGGGTTAAGGCCCTTGAACCTCCATCATGGACCCTGTGCTCTGGCCCCAACCCCTAAAGAAGGACTTTCACTGTGCTGTACTGTATCTGTTCCCTGTCTCTAATAAACATCTTAATGCTCTCTATGTGCTTGCATGACCGGAGGAAAGCTGCATGGTTTCCATGCGCAGGATTTCTAAAAGCAAACTGAGGGAAAAGAGCAGGATTTTATTTAAAATGCTTAAAACTACTAACGAGTGGAGATTCTATAAACAGAAATCAGAAATAAAGTACATGCAAGTGCTTCCTTCTGAGAGCTGACGCTCAAACGGTCACAGACAAAAATCTAAGTTCACTACAGAGGAACTAACACCATCTTCTACATACTGTAGATTAATCTGTCAGAGAAAAGTGATAAATGTAGAACTAAGTCTAACCTTCATATAAAAACTCCCCACATCAGCAACAGTTGTGAGGATTTTATTAAACATTTCCATCAGACTGTTTTACTTTTATTTAGTAATGTCATGTGACTTTATTAGTGTGAACAGCTGACACTGTACAAGTCCAGTCATCGTGTGTGCGCTCACTTATTAAACTCCACATGCTTTAGCTAATAAACGTCTTTAGTGAACTCAGATTTTGCTCTAATTCGGCCAAATATGAGACGAGTCAGCCGGAAGGAGAAGGTTCGGAGTGGAGGATAGAAACAAAAAGAAGCTGCTTGTGATGGGAGCATCTCAAAAATCACAAAATTCGCCCATGAAGAACCGTAGTACCTTCACCCGGAGAATCATGGAGACTAGAGACGTCATAGAAAGACGCTCTCTGAATATTCTGTATCTCTACCGGGCCGAGAAAGGGCCGAGGGCAAGAGAAAAAGAAAGAAAGAAATACAGAAAAGCAAAATAAATAATAATAAAATAGCACAAAAAAACCCAAAACAAAAATAAATAAATAAATAAATAAATAAAAAGGAAACAACAAAAACAAACCCAGCAAGCACACACACAGAAACACATGGGTTAGTGTATCACACTGGTGGGCAGAAGTAGATCTCACACACACACACACACACACACACACACACACAGGAATGGAACGTAACGATCTTATTCAGATCTTATCTACATTACCATCGTCTTTAATATTTAATTATTTCACTCAGCAGATGTAAAATGCCTTTCTTTCTTCCAGCGTGCAACAGATAAAGGATGAATCTCACCATCTTTCCAAAGCTCAGCCACAAATTTATCAGTGGACTGGTGCAGCAGTGTCGCCACGTTATCGTTCAGAGGGTCCATGTTCTTCATCAACCACTCGTCTGCTTTATAATCCACCTGGGGGAGGGAGGGGGAGAGAGAGTGAGGGGGGAGAGAGAGGTGTGTGTATATATATATATATATATATATATATATATATATATATATATATATATGAGAGAGAGAGAGAGAGAGAGAGAGAAACAGAGTGAGGGGGAGAGGTAGATAGATAGAGAGTGAGGAGGAGAGTGAAGGGGGAGAGAGAGAGAGAGAGGGAGAGAGAAAGTGAGGAGAGTGAGACGGGGAAGAGAGATAGATAGATAGATAGAGAGGGGGGTAGATATACATATAGAGAGAGAAAGATAGAGAGGGAAGAGAGAGGTAGATAGATAGATATAGATAGAGAGAGAGACAGTGAGAGAGCGAGGGGGAGAGAGAGTTAGATAGATAAAGAGTGAGGAGGAGAGAAGGAGAGAGAGAGGGAGAGAGAGAAAGTGAGGAGGAGAGTGAGGAGAGAGAGAGGGAGAGAGAGAAAGTGAGAATGAAAGTGAGGAGAGAGAGGGAGAGAGATAGAGAGAGGGAGAGTGAGGGGGAAGAGAGAGGGGTAGATAGATAGATAGATAGATAGAGAGAGAGAGATTTTAATAAGAAGCATATAGTAAACTAAGGTTTAGTGGCTTTAGACACATGTTTAGACTCTGTGCATGATGAGCTGTTATTTAGGATGTTTCTGTCTAGTAGGTAACTTTTCTGTGTGTGTGTCAGTCAGATGAACAGGTGTGTGAGAGAGAGAGAGAGAGAGAGAGAGAGAGATGTGGAACACGAGCTCATCATGTTCTCCATCTCCTCACACATGGGACTGAGTGTTGTAGTTGGTCTGTGGATGAAGGGGTTTATTTCTGCCTTCAGTGAGTGTTTTCTGGGGCACATTTAACTCTGCACACTGTGGCTGAGCACTAAGTGTAACAGTGTCCTCTTTATTACAGCGTCAGACATCCATCGCTAATCAGATTCTAATCTAACATTAGTTCTGTAGAATGGGATAAAATAAGGTGTGAGCATTAGAGCTCAAACACGAGGAGGTGTGTGTGTGTGAAGATCATTACAAACACAGTACATCCTGTACAGCACACGGAGAACCTTTATATTCGTCCCGTAACTAATTAATGCATCTAATCAAAAGAGGAAAATCTGATTAGATGAGACACAAAAAAACCTTACAGTAAAAAGCACTGTGTAACATTTGTAGCTCAAATTATATACTGATGATCCTGTGTGTGTGTGTGTGTGTGTGTGTGTGTGTGTGTGTAAAAGTGACTGTAAAAGCACAGCAGCAGGTTAGCACCACTGTGGAGCACGTCACTGCTCTGTCGTACCCTCCCTGCGTAGTGTATGATGCAGAAGTCAGCTTTGTCCTTGAGCTGCCGTGGTTTTTGGAACTTGGCATGAGAGCCCTGCTCCTGCACCAGCTTGTCCACAAACGTCTTATCTGTGGCTTTGGGGAACCAGCACTCCTCATCCAGCAGAGCGAGGACACCTGGAGGATTCGCCTGAAACACACGGCTAGATGGTTTAGAAGGTCGTGTTACCTTAAACAATGACATCATAGAAATGACCTGACATCAATACAAACAAGCAGAGGATCGAGCAGGAGTCATAACTCTAGGGAATGGTTATAACTGCTCCTCTGGTTTATAAAGGACAACGCACATTAAGGACCTGACCTGTGACACATGACCTACATTGTGAAAGTTTAAATTCTGAACTGTATTATTTATAATCGGCTCATTTGTTTAACAGTGACGTTTAGGTTGCTTTCACGCTCTGAATCCGAGTGTAAACTTTAATTTCACTTGCAGTTTGTCTGCTGTATGTACGCAGGGCTGAGAAACGTTCACGTTACACACGGCACGAGTCGTTCACTTCCTGCAGTGATTTGATTCAGAGCTGAATCGCTTTTTGTCGATCAGGACCGAGGCTACCTCAGTCAGGTGCTGTGTGATTTCTGTCTTCTTCTCTGATTACTGTGAGCACCACGATGAGAAAGTGAACCCTCAGAGTAAACGCTGCAGATACACAGCACTTGTGTATAAGTGTGAACATCCTGCTGGACTCACGGGTCTCTCGATGAGGTCGATGCAGGGCTGCAGGTCGAGACCGAAGTCGATGAAGCTCCAGTCGATGCCCTCGCGCTGATACTCCTCCTGCTCCAGGATGAACATGGTGTGGTTGAAGAGCTGCTGCAGCTTCTCGTTAGTGTAATTAATACACAGCTGCTCAAACGAGTTTAACTGAGAGGGAGAAAGAGAGAGAGGGAGGGAGAGAGAGAGAAATATAAAAAGCTATTTAAGAGAAAAAGTACTTTACAGCATAAACAAACACCTCATTTTTACTTTTTACCCCTCGCCAAAATTCACACATTTTATTTTTTACCTCAGAAACTGACTTTTGTTTTTAGAATTGAATTAAAAACAAAACAAACAAACAAAAAAATCCCATCCTCACTTGGAAGATCTCAAAACCAGCGATGTCCAGGATACCAATAAATGAGGCCCCCTGCCGTTTGGTTCGGTCCAGAGCTTTGTTTATTCGGTGGACGAGCCAGCGGAAGAGACGCTCGTACGTCGCTTTGGCCAGAGCTTCAACTGCAAAGTCAGCCTGAGGTGTTCGAAATAAACGATGATCAATCATACAGGCTGATGATGATGATGATGATGAGAACATTTGCTTTGCAGGGTCATTGATGTGAAGCTGTGCTGAATGTGTGAAAGTGTCTCACCTGTTCTTTAGTTTGAGCTTTCTGAACGTAGTCTCGCCCCACTTTAATCCTCGGGGTCAGGATGGCGCGAGTGAACTCCATCACACTCATCCCTAACAGGTGACACAATTTTTGTGCAGCTACACACACACACACACACACACACAGAGCAGGAAAAGAAATAAATATACAAAATCTGTGTCCATAGCTTCTATACATGTGTGTGTGTGTGTGTGTGTGAGAGAGAGAGAGTAAGAGTGTGTGTGTGTGTGTACCTGTGTTCTCAGGCATGGAGGCCTGGTCTGTGTTTCTCTCCTTCTTGAACACAATGTTACCAAACTGCATTACAGCTGACACCACCTTCAGCATGGCTGTATGGAGACAGATGGGGAGACACACACACACACACACGGGGAGAGACACACACACACACACACACACACACACGGGGAGAGACGCACACAAAGTCACAAACTACTCCAGCACAACAATGGCTGCACAAGACCCAACATTTTAGTCTCATATCCATCATCTCACACACACACACACACACACACACACACACACACACACACACACACACACACGATCTCTCTTACACAAGATCTCTTCATGGGAGAAGCTCATAATGTGCATGGCCTCCATGGTCTCCTGGAAGTTGTCTTTGTCCTGCTGTCCAGGAATGGGAATATTTCCATTAGAGAGGAAACGATAATTATTGAAGCCTTCCAGCAGGAGATCAGCTGCAGAGGGAGAAGAACAACGAGGCACTGTTAAAAACACAGTTCTCACACACACACACACTCCTATAACTTAGTGTTTTACATGGCATTAAGGGCACTGAGGAGTGTCTCACATCTCAGATGTTCTCCTGCTCCAGCCAGCAGCTGGTAGAAGATGTGAAAAGTTCTCTCGTCTTTAGCTTGACGAATAGCTCTGGATTTCTCCAGGAGATCTGAAGGTCAGGATTTAAGGAAACAGCATGATGGATCTCAGGAGCTTCATCCTAACTCATCAGTGTGTTTAAGAAATAATCATCAACACAGTAATGACTGAACATGACTAATCACCACACGTACAGCTGTCTAACACCATCACAATGTGTGTGAGCTACACCTTCTCTCCCCCAGTGTGTGTGTGTGTGAGCTACACCTTCTCTCCCCCAGTGTGTGTGTGTGTGAGCTACACCTTCTCTCCCCCAGTGTGTGTGTGTGTGTGTGTGAGCTACACCTTCTCTCCCCCCAGTGTGTGTGTGTGTGAGCTACACCTTCTCTCCCCCAGTGTGTGTGTGTGTGAGCTACACCTTCTCTCCCCCAGTGTGTGTGTGTGAGCTACACCTTCTCTCCCAGCAGTGTGTGTGAGCTACACCTTCTCTCCCCCAGTGTGTGTGTGAGCTACACCTTCTCTCCCCCAGTGTGTGTGTGAGCTACACCTTCTCTCCCCCAGTGTGTGTGTGTGAGCTACACCTTCTCCCCTACAGTGTGTGTGTGTGAGCTACACCTTCTCCCCCACGGTGTGTGTGTGAGCTGCCCCTTCTCTCCCCCACAGTGTGTGTGTGTGTGAGCTGCCCCTTCTCTCCCCCAGTGTGTGTGTGTGAGCTCCAACAGTATGTCAGCATGTGAACATGAGGAGGATACAGGTCTCGATGTTTGCCCCCACAATGTACCCAGTCACGTCAAAGTTGATCCGGATAAACTTCCCCTATGTGGGTTTGGAGAAAGAAAGAAAAGTGAATAGGAAAAATAGAGAGAGACAAAAAAAAACAGGAAAGAAAAAAAAATATGGTGGAGAAGAAAAAAGAAAAGTCAAGTATTTTTTTTTTAACAAAAAAATTTTATTCCTTTTTAACAGAAATGATAAACATACGAAACGTGACGAGTTGTCGTTTTTCACAGTCTTGGCGTTACCAAATGATTCCAGGATAGGATTAGCCTGTAGCAGCTGTCTCTCCAACTCACCCTGTACACACACACACACACACACACACACACACACACACACACACACACACACACACACACTTTTCACCTAAAATCTAAAGAAACCCAGAGCGCGCGGATGAGCAGAGACCCGTGCGAAGACGTGCAGAGGGACGAGTGACCTTTCTTGAATTGTTTCCCCTTGAATTCAACATCGTATTTTACCAACCCAGTCTGAGTGCACGTGTGTGTGTGTGTGTGCGCACAGAAAACACACCACAGTGAAAGAGGAGAAGGTTCCCGAGTGAACAGTAAAACCGTCGCTACTTAAACAAAAGATTACTCACATACAGCAGGATGGCATTCTGAAATTCATGGGTCAAAAAAAAATTACTTATTTAATTATTAACATATAACGAGGGATATTTTTTAATGAAATAAATGATTTTTTTCACTTCGAGCTGCATTATGAAGTTACTAAAAGATACTGCAGATATAATTACAATCTAAAATTCAGATTAATATTAATGAATAAATATTCCATAAAAAGAATAATTCAGAGTAATTCAGGACAAAGGCACACAGTGTATGAGAGCCTGAAGTGGTCTGAGAAGGTACACGTGTGTGTTCTAGTGATTACAGTTCAGTACTACACATAAATTTACCTCTGTTACAAACCCAGATGACATCCACGTAAAAGCTGCACACCAGCAGCCAGAGAGAGAAACACAGAGACACAGACATGTACCGAGACAGACAGATCGAGACAGAGACTAGCAGAAAAGCTAGAATAGTACATCAGTGTGTCAGAGTTAGTGTGTGTGTGTGTGTGTGTGTGTGTGTGTATTAGTGCTGCATGCAGGGGAACTTGCCTGGAGTTTGACAGCTTTAGGAGACTCTGGCTGTTAAACAAATGTACAGTGTTAGAGCAGCAAACCGCAAACCCAGTCCATCACACACACATCATTAACTTAAGTGTGTGTGTGTGTAAATCTCTATTCTCAGGACCGAGTCAGTTGGAAGCGTTAGAGGCTAAAAGACCACAGCAACCAGCAGCACTGCATCTCTACATTAAAGGTGGGGTCTCCGATATCTGTTTTGGGCCACCAAACAAAACAAAAATCAAAACAAACCTGTAGCCAATGAGCAGAAAGGGGCGGGTCTTGTCAATATGGGTGGAGAGTGTGTTCAGTGTGCGTGCGCATATTCACGGGTCGGAGTTTCCCGAGTCAATAACTCCTGAGCTAAACGCTGTTACTACACAAAACGCGGTTGTAGCTGCCTCTCTACATTACTACGATAGAAAAGAGGTGTTATTTGTGTAGTAACAGCGTTTAGCTCAGGAGTTATTGACTCAGGAAACTCCAACCTGTGAATATGTGGCCAACTTCCTGCTCCTTCAGTTCTCTCCAGCGCTGGAAAGCTGATCCTATATTAACACGTCCTACTTCTTGTCCTTATCGTAAGTCTTTCTTCTCTTTCTTTCTTTGTTTTTATCCTCCATGTCCATGTTAAAACCGCTTTCTGCTAACGTCACACACGCGCACTGAACACTCTCTCTGCCCATATCGACAAGCCCCGCCCCTTTCTGGCTCACTGCTCAAACTAACTACACGTTACTTTTGTTTAGCTTGTCATCCCGACTCAGTTTCCTGAAGCATTTCTCAGATATCAGAGACCGCACCTTTAATGTTAAAAGTAACTTTATTCTAGAATTACTAAGCTGCAGTTACACTAAGTGTTAGCTGCTTTAGCACAGTGGGATACAGACACACTGCACAAGTCAACCAGGTTCACACAACATATATTATTGTACCATTATAATTAATATAATGCCTGAAATAAGAATTTTACTAAATGACATTCTTTCTTGCAGTCCACTGTGCCTATAAAATTAATAATTATTATTCAATATTCAACAAATAATGGAGTGTTTGTGTTCAGGACAAAAGCCCATGTTCCTCTGCTGTTTATTATAAAAACATTTCTCTACACAAACTCCAACCAGCCTAAATAAAACCCACAGCGTCTGAGACACTTCACTTTACCCCACTTTTCTGTCCCACTTACACAATTTAACAACATTAATACTGAGAGTCATGAGCGAGGGAATAAACTCACAGGAACGTTGTGGTCTTTCCTTCCTTTGTGGGAGGAAGCGACGTGTGCCAGGTACTGAATGACCTTCTTAGTGTTTTCAGTTTTTCCTGCTCCGGATTCACCTCTGAAGGGACACCCACACACACACAGACACACACAGACACACACACACACAGACACACACACACACAGACACACACACACACAGACACAGAGCAGTGTCAGAGACAGAGTGAGGTGGTGATACAGAGCTGCTTATGAGGACTGAGACAATTTAACAAAGCTCCAGGTAACATCACTGTATACATTCACTGGGTAACTCACGTGCACAGGATGGACTGATCCTCACGATCTGAAAGAGAGAGAGAAAATATGGATGTGTGAACAAAAACAACAAAGACCTACACACACACACACACACACACACACACACACACACACAGTGTTCAACATCACATTACGGTACAATCTGATTAGATCTGATGAAAGTGTTATTACAGCTGTTCCACACACTGACCTCCGTCCCTCACCAACCCTCACCGTCACATACAACACACTCAGCACTTATTACCTGTGCAGGCTTCCTGTAAAGAGACCAGGGGACCAGACTACCACACACACACACACACACACACACACACACACACCGGTGTGCCTACATGTCAATCAGCATGGTGATTAATCTGACAGAAACGCTCACCACAGTAAGAAGCCATCACAGAGCCCCCCACACCCCCACCCACCCCGTGAGGTGCCCTTTACCAATTGTGCTGTGTGTGTGCAATATTCTAAATATATCAAGGTGCTTCGACATATTTTCCTGACACTGGAGAGATGAAGTCATCACAACACACCAGTATAATTTAAAAGAGGAGAAAGAGACAGATATGAGAATAATGTTTAATTCTTTAAATCATTTAAATTGTCAGTAAATTTCTGTAATGCAAGAGAACTAAAAGGAGACTGAAGCAATCTGCTCGGTGAAATGAAAAAGACCTGTGTGATAAGTGATGGAGTAGGAGGAGGAGCTGTGTGTGTGTGTGTGTGTGTGTGTGTGTGTGTGTGTGTGTGATGCTCTCAGATGTTGGGATTGTGAAGAATGGTGTCTGGTGTTCATCAATCTTCAGATATCAGGAGAGAGACAGAGAGACAGAGAGAGAGAGACAGAGTAAGAACGCGAGTGAGCAAGAGCAAGAGAGAGACAGAGAGCGTGAGAGCAAGAGAGAGACAGAGTGAGAGACAGAGAGAGAGAGACAGAGTAAGAGCGCGAGTGAGCAAGAGCAAGAGAGAGACAGAGTGAGAGAGACAGAGAGCGTGAGAGCAAGAGAGAGACAGAGTACGAGCGCGAGTGAGCAAGAGCAAGAGAGAGACAGAGTGAGAGAGAGCACAAGAGGAAGAGAGAGAGAGACAGAGAGCATGAGAACAAGAGAGAGACAGAGTGTCTGAGAGAGAGACAGACGCACTTTGAGAGAGAGAGACAGAGAGAGAGACACAGAGACAGAGAGAGAGTGAGACAGAGACACAGAGAGAGAGAAAGAGGGATTATAGAGAGACTAATAAACAGATCTGAACATCAACATTAAACAGAAATTGGAGAGAAAAAGTGACATTGAGGAGAACCGTGCACAGAGCCGGAAGCTGCTAGAGATGTGAGATGGGAGTTTAGTGGGTTTAATGGGAGTTTAGTGGGTTTAATGGGAGTTTAGTGGGTTTAATGGGAGTTTAGTGTCACGATGCAAATAAACTGCGTCAAGAAGCTCTGCACTTTATCGCTGATCATCAGAAGTTCAAAGAAACGTAGAGTCTGCAAATCCAGCAGAAATGTCCTGTTTAACTTCACTTTTACACAAACATTTACACACTTCACTGTAAGGCCGATAAATGAGCTACGATCTGCTCACCATTTTATTCCTTCATCTCATTCTGTTGTTGATCTTTTGACATTTTCCTTTTGACTTTGATGTCAACCAAAACTGCACAGACCTATAACAGTTAAAATGACTAACGACCACACTCGTATTTGGCCAATAATATAATCATCTACTTTTCCTGCCGTTTCTAGCTGTTCAGTAGGCAGTGTGATCGCAGCATTACTCCTTTTATGGACAAACCCAGTAAAACATGTGTTCCAGGAATCCTGAGAGGTGGAGGAGACACCATGAGGACGACGTCATTCATTCCTGCACTGAGACGTAATACGTGTCCAAGAGCTCGGCACTTATCCACACACACCTGAGGAATCTGACACGTTAAAGATTGTGTTACGATCCAGTCATCACACCTTTACCTAATCATACGGTTCACACACTTATCCTTCACTCTGCTCCCTCTGTTACACATCTCCACAGGATCCCGCCCCCCCCCACACACACACTTCTACTACCGAGGACCGTTATTAAAGCAGAATAATAGGTCTGTAACCTGAGTGAGGATGAACACTAGGGGGCAGTGCTGCATGCAGTAAATAATACCATAGTGAGAAATTCATTAAAAAGAAAAGGAGTGAAATGTTTGGGAGAAAGAATAAATAAGATGTGGTTGTGTATAAAAGTGCACAGAAATGTGTGTGTTATGTGTGTGTGACCTGGACCTTCAGTGTCTCTTCAGTGTGTTACAGAATTGAGTGAAGTGACAGAGACAGATGCCAGCACGTGGTCTAATGCAGACTTTATTGTGCAGGATCTCATCAGCATGATGAACCATCTAAAACCAGCTGAAATCTGAAGTCATCCACTGTATGAGTCACGCAGCACTGATCTCAGATCAGATCTCACCCCCACCATCACCTCGATGATTTTAGAGCAAATAAATATACCCAGGTCTGCTTTTAAGAAGCAGCGTTTTTTATTACCGTCACATACAAATTACAGACCATCACAGATCCCATTCTTGAGTCAGAGCACAGGGTCAGGCAGGATACAGTGGAGCAGAAAGGTCCAAGCACAGGGGCCCGACAGTGGCAGCACTGGGACTCAAACCCTGATCTTCCAAACAACAACCCAGCCCAGACCGCTGGAGTCACACCCTCGACTTCATGATTTGTGCATGTGTGTTTTATTCATGTGCCTTAAACCAGCTCTACAACATACTGTAATATTCAAAATAATCAGGAATTCAAAAGATGCAAATGAGCACATTTGCATTTAATTATTCTGTAAAGTGTTTGTTAAACCTGAGCAGCCTCTAGATTGCTGTGGAGAACGATTCATTTCAGTTTATTTATTATTGTAGATATTTTTAAAAGGTAAACATTACATTACATAATTTCCTAAATTATTTGTTATAAATTTACATAAAACTTTTTCATCCATATTTAAACATTTTAATTAAATGCATAATAATGTAAAAAAAAAAAACCTCTCGTTATATGACTGATGCCTGTTTAATCTGAAGATCTGTAGTTAGAGTAGGGGTCTGTGTGTGTGTGTGTGTGTGTGTGTGTGTGTGTGTGTGTGTGTGCTCCATGCCTCATTCCTGCAGACAGCTGGATGTTGGGTGTAGAACCTCTCTGACCTTTAATACTGCAAGAAAAAAACCTGACATTTTATGTGCTTAACAAACACAAATAAATGTTTACTTGTGAATGAAACTCATTTCTCCTCTCGTGTTAATCGGCGTAATGTTTAATGCGTACGGAGTCAGACTCCCGTCTCTCTTTGTCCCTGTCCTCTGCTGCTGATGTAGTTTGGTATGTGAGGAATGCTGTGGCTCGTTAATCTTGTGAGGGGCAGAAAGGGATTTTGGGGGTGGTGGTTTGGAGTTGGTCAGGGGGGATGTAACAGGGCACTATGTGAAAAGATCATTCCTTTGTCCTGAAAAATGTCAGAAAGCCTTCAGGTTCTAGCTCAACACTGGAGACTCCTTCCATAAACGTGAACTAAAAAGCAACTCCATGTTCATTCTGGGTGTAGCGTCACTCTACGTGTCCCTATAGAGCTGTCACTATAGAGCGAGTGATTATATATTATGCTAATAATCAGTATGAAATTTATAACAGTGTCGTCTTCTCCCGGATGAGGATGATGATGCAGGCCACATACATCTGCGTCAGTTGGACAGAACCGACCGGGTGACTCACGACTCTCGCACTCAGACGTGAATGAAATCCGTCTTGCAGACGTACAGGACAGAGTGCGATTTGTGTTCCGCTGTGTGAAGAGAAAACGACATGGCCAACTGCTTCGTCATGATTACTCACTCGCTCGCTGACTGCTGCATCATGGGATACATCGAGCAGCTGTCTCTTTGCAGCGAATTCCTCCAGTTCTCATTAGGGAAGGCAACATGGCTGGATTTAGAATCAATGGAAAATGGAAGAGATCCAATTTTCAAGTTTTGACGGAGCATTACAAAGCCGAAGTGTGACAATAACGCGTATCCCACCGTGCCGACCAATCAGAACACGGTACACGTTAACTAGCATGCTGACACCCCAGGTCTCTGTGAGGCTCGCTAATTATCTGATCGATACGTAGGATTACGAGTGGTCGTGAGTAAAGCATTCGTATTCCTGGTGAAAAGAGGCCTGCACTCACTTCAGAAAGACACTTCATTCATTCGAAGTGACTGTTCGTTTGGTTTATTAGGACCAGGTGGAGGAATCCAACCTCCGAAGCCCAGGAAAGGAAAAGTCTACACGTACACATTCCTCCGCCGTCTGCCTCCGGATGCAGAATAAAAAAACAACGATGAAGTTCTGACAGATATAAATCTACACTGCATGATGTCCTAACCTTATAATGTTTAGACATTTTACGCTATTCCTCACCACAATTCCTCGTTTCTTCTCCACGTCTACATCGCTTTACACACTGCTATGTGATCAGTGTCGATCAGCTGCGACTGGTTTCTCTCTGGTTTACAGTCTCTAAATTCGTTCAGGTGGAGTTTGCCATTTTAGCAGGTATGAAAGTTATCCTGCTCTCATCTGTGGGTCAATCGGTGCAGTACCGGTGTAACCAGCAGGGGCACTAAAGAGCACAGACACAATGCTACGCATCAGACATTAATAAATAGTTAGTCGGAGACGTAAAGTTGCTCAGGACAACGATCACAACAGCAGCAGAGAGTGGATAGGAATCAAAATTCACCTGCGTATTAAACTCTTAAAGAGCCCCAGATTAGCAGCAGAAAACCAGTGACCAGTTAGCAAGTTGCCATGGAAACCAGGGTTGTTGCTGAGCTGTCTAGCTGCACGTGGCTTTAGTTAGATTGAACACTAGCTCAGACACTCCAATAGCTCAGCTAGCTAGACTTTCGTAGCATCGTGCTTAGCAGAGAAGATTCTATACTTTTTATTCTTTGTTCGTATTTTTCCCTCTGAATGAGGTTTCAGTACAAGTCCATGTTCCCCTAAAACTCAGATGTTTTCACTTAAGCAAGTGATCCTTTTGTGAACATACGTTCTACACTCGCTATAATTACACACGGCAGTCAGCAGCCAGTGATGGAGATTGTGGAATGTGTTTGGAAAATCCATCAGAGGCAGAGACGAAAAACACTAAGAGTTCTGGGCCGAACAAAACCACATCCAGCCTTCATTCTAACGTACCGACACTGCAGACTCCACACACACACACACACACACACACACACACACACACACACACACACACACACACACACACCTCATTCCAGAAAAACGTTAATAAAGATTCTTTATTATCAGTTTATTCACAGTGGAGTGTGAGCTGTACACGAATGAGCTGTTACTATGGAAACGATAAGGCATCAGTACATGTATATAAAGCTGTAGTACAGTCAGAGCTGCTGTTAGAGAGAATTAATCACCACCTGAGGACCAATCAGGGGCCAGCGTACTGAAGTTAATCTTACTTTAACTATTCATGTAAATGCTGGACAACAAAATAACACGAGTGTGATGATAAATATCGTGTGCGGTTGATTCTTGTCTCTGCGCCAGAAGGCGTAGTGACACAGAAGGGGGGGGGGGGGGGGACAGGGAGAGAGAGAGAGAGAGAGACAGGGAGAGAGAGAGAGAGAGCGCGAGAGAGAGAGCGCGAGAGAGAGAGGGAGAGAGACAGAGTGGGAGAGAGCGAGAGTGAGAGAGCGCACGCACAAGAGAGAGAGGGCGTGAGAGAGAGAGAGAAGAGTGTGAGGAAATTCCCCCCACAGCTGCACAAAGGATCCATTGTACCCCACAATGAGGGTCAGACACTCAGAAAACAACCATTTTATGTTCACTACACTTCTGATTGTCAGGTTTGATTGAAACAGAACAGCTGAAGGAGAAGAGGAAGGTTTTAGAGATGATGTCGTCCTGCTGGGTTTATGTTCACTGAACACATTTTTACCCAAGAATTTACAGACTGATGTGATCATCTATAACTAGACATTAAACAGCAGCTGCGCACACACACACACACACACACACACACAAAACAATTAACACAGTGGAAAAAAAATATATCCATGTTTAATAATTAATACAGCGATCTCAAATGTGCAGTTGTGTATTGGGGATGTCTTAAACAGATGGTAGTGTGCTGTCTCAGTGTGTTGTAGTGTGCTGGCTCAGTGTGTTGTAGTGTGCTGGCTCAGTGTGTTGTAGTGTGCTGGCTCAGTGTGTTGTAGTGTGCTGTCTCAGTGTGCTGTCTCAGTGTGCTGTCTCAGTGTGCTGTCTCAGTGTGCTGTCTCAGTGTGCTGTCTCAGTGTGCTGTCTCAGTGTGCTGTCTCAGTGTGCTGTCTCAGTGTGCTGTCTCAGTGTGCTGTCTCAGTGTGCTGTCTCATCGTGCTCCAACACACTAAACCTTTACACACAACTGGAAGTGTTTAAGTTGTTCAGTAACTACAACTGCACAGAGAAGTGGGTAAGTAAAGTGCCATGGTTAAGACTTTCACTTTAACCTCCTTCAATTTAACACAGGTGATAAATTATATTCTTCTTTTCACCCAAAACATTTTCAACACCCCCAACCACACACACACACTCCACCCCCCCCCCCCACACACACACACACAGGCAGGAAGGAGCAAAAACTAGATCAGTAATGCCAGACTGCTCAAATCACTTCCAGATGTGTAAAGAGTCACAGCACCGACTGTCAATCAGACTTCTACCTCCTTTATTTATTTATATCTCCTAACCTCACTCCAAGGGTTAGGTGTGATGTTTAGAGAGAAACTTTAGTTTGCTGGTAAAACAGAAAAGAAAAGGAAAAAAAACAACAATTCTGTCTCTTCCCTGTCGATCAGGGACACCAGCATCTGTCTGGAGTCACACGTGTTGGCTGTTATCTCTCCGTGACCGGGAAATAAACCGAAATACGTTAAAATAAAAATTCTTTTAACACAAACTGAGGAGATAATTTATAATTGTACGAGAGATGAGTTTACTGTGTGAACACGTGTTGAATACGTGCTAAAGAGATGAGAGTTATCGTTAGCGTATAATCACCTCAGAGCGTCAGCTCTGTTTAACACCAACACAACACGCGCTAATGCTCACTGCTAGCTAAAGAGCGATAAACACTACGGTGGCTGAAGAGAAGTGGTCACTGATCAAATGTGGCACCAGATGATTAAGAATTACGACTTATATTAATTATTGAGCAGCACGTTTAATTTTCTAATCATAATTTATATACAGATTATTTAGAAGACGATAAAAGAACCAGAAGCTATAATGTTAAAAACCCACCACCCAATCAGCACGGCTGCTTTTTTCTTTTGCTTCATTCCTGAAATATGCAGAAAGCCAAAGGCCCACCACAGAGAAAACCCAGAACTCACACACACACACACACACTCACACACACTCACACACACTCACACACACTCACACACACTCACACACACTCACACACACTCACACACACTCACACACACTCACACACACTCACACACACTCACACACACACACACACACACACACACACACACACACACACACACACACACACACTCACACTCACACACACTCACACACACACACACTCACACACACACACACTCACACACTCACACACACACACTCACACACACCTCTTTCTGCCTTTTCCCTGCATTCCACATGTGGCCGAGTAAAAACGGATTTATCTCCAGAGGCTAAATATACACACACATAATAGCTACCTTCGGAAATACTTTCCATTTCTCCTTCTGCTTACGTAACGTACAATAAAAACGTTAATCGGTTATCGGTTTCTCCGACATAACTAAATAAGGCCGGAACGCTGAGCCGAGCTGCCAGCAAAAGAATTTCAGGCTTCTTGAAACACTTAATGAAAAACAAACTTTTATTCAAGAAAAAAGTGGAAAATGACCGTAGTGGAATTTCTCTGCGTGTTCGCGTGCGCTCGGGCCGCGATGGAGTCCGATCTGTCACTTTTATATAAATACCTGCTTTTCTTTTACAAAGACAGCTCATAACCCCCCCCCCCCCAACACAATAGTGTAAGAGTAAAGTCTGTTACAGCTACAGTACTGTTATAGCACCAGCACTCAGGAATTATTCATTTATTCCATAATTTTACTGAACTTTACTGATGACATTTATTAATATAAAGTAAAGCTCTGAACCAAAAACACATACCAACAAAACCCAGCTACCAAACTGTCACCTTCATGTAAAATATTGTGTTTCTTTGCTAAAACATTTCTCTGTTTATACAGAGACACTTCTCTGTGGGCCTTTTTACACCCGGTCACTTCGTGTGTTGTCTCTGATCCGATAGCTGTCTGATCTGTTAAAACTGTCCTTTACATCAGGCCACAAACACGTCTCAGCGAATCGGATATCGATCCGATCTTTCTGCTCCCGCCCAAAATGCTAATATATTTGACCTTATTTTCCGGAGTAATTGAAACAGAACACACTTTGGTGTACGTGGTTTTCAAAACACGTTTAAAAAGAAGACGAAATAAAACTGGTTACGACGTTTATGTTACAAAAAACAGCGTTTACTGTTTGCTGTGTTTTCGCTGGCGGCAGCAGCGCGTTTTAAGCCCCGACGAGACGCCTGGGTGAAAGATCACCTGCGAGTGACGTAGTTCCGTTTGGGAGGAGTAAAGCGCTGACGTATGTGGCTTGAACAACCACATTCATTTACACCTGTCCAGTTTAATCTGAAACTCGTCCCAGACCACCTCCTGAAGGGGTTTGTACCATCGGGTTTATATCCGTCTCCAAAACGTCAGGAGGGCAGTTAGACCTGGTGTTTTTACCATCGGGAAGCTATCGGATCACAGAAAACGCATGAAGTGACCAGGGGTAAAAAGCCCCTAATAGTCTTGTCTTATTCCTAACTAACTGCCAGCTGTTATTTATAACCAAGACACCGTGTTTTAGCCAGATTTACTTTTTATATAGGAACGTTTGTTCTTATTTACCTTCAGCTTATAATCATTACTAATATTCATTTTTATTTACAAAACTGTTATGATTAAAACATTAAAATTGTTTACATTTTTTTATTAAATTGTAATTAAATGTCCTAATTAAAACGTATAATTCTCCACAAGGACTCACTATTCCTCACTAAATAGTTATTTATAACCAAAAAAGGTTTCTTTGTGGAAAACTTCTGATTACTAGCTGAGAAATTAAAAATATTGAATAAGAAGAAAAAGATTTGTTACCTTGCAGCATGCATCTGTAGGCCGATTCCGAGATGGCGTAGATGTGCGGTGGCATTTCGTGTCTCTTCTTCCCACGGTACATCTCAATGATGTTTTCTGAGTAAATGGGCAGGTTTTTGTACGGGTTTATCACCACACAGAACAGTCCGGAATATGTCTGGAAAAGAAAGAATAAAATGTTAGAAATTAAATTAATTATTAATTCCATGACACCAGGAAATAATGATGTTACTAATAGTGACACAGCAAATAAATAAAGAGCAAAACTGCACAGCAGAAGAAACTAGCTAAGACATTATAGCATGAAGATTAGCAGTGCGGTAACTGGAACATGGTTGTGCTCCATATGGTACATAATATTTTGCCACTATGTGGTTTGGGACAGAGCCTCCAGTCAGGCTGGAACACACTATGTACTATTCCACAATTTTTTAATCTGTATACATGACACCGGTTGGGCAAAGTCTGAGTACAGGATGTCTCTATACACACACACACACACACACACACACACACACACGACCTCGTTCTGAACACTTTTTGTGCAACATGTAACTGAAGACCAAACTACACTAAAATAAAGCATAAACTTCAGGTAATCTGGAACGTAGAGCAGAATGTCCCAGAGTCTTTGTCCTTGGTCTGTGTTTAAGTCACATGCTACCTGATATAAACAGCTAATAAGCTCTATTTCTATTTGTCACATAATGAGCTAATTGTCCAACACGCATTTGATGTTTCCATCACTCAGTTTGTCTGATGTTAAAATGTTGGGCTTTATGTAAGCAGCAGATCTGAGCTCCTGAGTCACTGTGCTAAGTTTAACTCAACTCGGCTGCTTGGCTTTGTTTAGCACAGGTGTGCGACACACACACACACACACACACACACACACACACACACACACACAGCTTTATATGCAGACAGGGATTTACGTCTCCATCCTTTCCTGTCCTCTTTCACTAGTCTGTAATGTTTAGTGTCTTCTGCTGAACATAATTTACTTTTGTCCATTTAATTAACACCACACAAACCAGCCAGAATACAAACAGACATGATGTCATTTATATGGAATTAAACTCAGAAGAAAACATTACAATCCTTAAAGTCTTTATTTCACATAAAGAACATTATTGATGGCACCTTCCCTCTCTCTCTCTCTCTCTCTCTCTCTCTCTCTGTCTCTGTCTCTCTGTCTCTGTGTGTGAAGCCCCAGTCCACTAACATTTCATGATGGCCCTACACTTGTCCCTTTTTTTTTGTCTTATACCATTTTCCTTCTTTTCCATCTCAGTTACTTTTATGATAAATTGTTTGCACTCCAGTTAATACAATTAGAAACAGAAATAATAACAAATCTTTTTCATTTTAAGAGTTCGAGTTGTTTTACACAACACTACGTCATCAGAGACCATCGATGTGGGAGAGAGAGACACTTACGTAGATGAGTCCGGAGTAGTAACGGTCCTTCAGGTTGTGGAGAACCGAAGCCTCGTTGAGGCAGGTGAGCTCGGCCATGTCCTCCACCTTACTAAACTTGGGAGGGTTCATCTTCTGGATGTCATCTTTGTTCACCAGAGCTTTCTTCCCGTTCTCAGCGAGCTCCACAAACACCTCCTCGCCTCTCTCCTCACGAATGCTCGCTGCCTCGAAGCCATGCCTCTCCGAGGGAACCCACACTAGTTTCTTGGCAGTCCAGTCAGCCTGCGTGGCCGGGTTATAGACCACGGCCCGGTCCACAAAGAGGTACCGCTCCGGGTCCTCCTGCCCGCTCCGCTGAGCCATCTCTGGCATTAGGGACTAAAACAGTGGGCCACCTAAAGAGGAACCAGGGGAGAACCAGGAGTGAGTCAAACCTTCAACCTGAGACAAACCTTTTCTGCTTTGATTTAGAATCATATTTAAATTAATACTAAAGTTATATGAAAACATTATATTAGCACATGGCTAATCCCAAAAAAGAAACTTATTTATTGTCCTGTTTAAAGTTAATACAAATATGTAATAGAAGCTTTAACACTGAGCACAGGGACGAGTGACTCCTAATACAGGTTGTGCATCAGAGCAGGCTGCTTTAATAATCATAATTAAACAATAAAAATGTGACCCCTATCTATCCTTAATCCTCACTCTCATTCCTAAAGAAGTGTGTATTAAACATACAATACACACACCTGTGCCCTGTGTAGGACACCTGTACACACACACACACCTGTGCCCTGTGTAGGACACCTGTACACACACACACACCTGTGCCCTGTGTAGGACACCTGTACACACACACACACACCTGTGCCCTGTGTAGGACACCTGTACACACACACACACCTGTGCCCTGTGTAGGACACCTGTACACACACACACACACCTGTGCCCTGTGTAGGACACCTGTACACACACACACACACACACACACCTGTGCCCTATGTAGGACACCTGTACACACACACACACCTGTGCCCTGTGTAGGACACCTGTACACACACACCTGTGCCCTATGTAGGACACCTATACACACACACACACACCTGTGCCCTATGTAGGACACCTATACACACACACACACACACACACACACACACACACACACCTGTGCCCTATGTAGGACACCTATACACACACACACACACACACACACCTGTGCCCTATGTAGGACACCTATACACACACACACCTGTGCCCTATGTAGGACACCTATACACACACACACACACACACACACACACACACACACACACACCTGTGCCCTGTGTAGGACACCTGTACACACACACACACACACCTGTGCCCTGTGTAGGACACCTGTACACACACACACACACACACACACACACCTGTGCCCTATGTAGGACACCTATACACACACACACACACACACACACACACACACACACACCTGTGCCCTATGTAGGACACCTATACACACACACACACACACACACACACACACACACACACCTGTGCCCTATGTAGGACACCTATACACACACACACACACACACACACACACCTGTGCCCTATGTAGGACACCTATACACACACACACACACACACACCTGTGCCCTATGTAGGACACCTATACACACACACACACACCTGTGCCCTATGTAGGACACCTATACACACACACACACACACCTGTGCCCTATGTAGGACACCTATACACACACACACACCTGTGCCCTATGTAGGACACCTATACACACACACACACCTGTGCCCTATGTAGGACACCTATACACACACACCTGTGCCCTATGTAGGACACCTATACACACACCGGTGCCCTATGTAGGACACCTATACACACACCTGTGCCCTATGTAGGACACCTATACACACACACCTACACATATATACACACACCTGTGCCCTATGTAGGACACCTACACACACCTACACATATATACACACTTGTGCCCTATGTAGGATACCTACACACATCTATACACACTTGTGCCCTATGTAGGATACCTACACACATCTATACACACTTGTGCCCTATGTAGGACACCTACACACACCTACACATATATACACACTTGTGCCCTATGTAGGACACCTACACACACCTACACATATATACACACTTGTGCCCTATGTAGGATACCTACACACATCTATACACACTTGTGCCCTATGTAGGACACCTACACACACCTACACATATATACACACTTGTGCCCTATGTAGGACACCTACACACACCTACACATATATACACACTTGTGCCCTATGTAGGATACCTACACACATCTATACACACTTGTGCCCTATGTAGGACACCTACACACACACCTACACATATATACACACCTGTGCCCTATGTAGGACACCTACACACACCTACACATATATACACACTTGTGCCCTATGTAGGATACCTACACACATCTATACACACTTGTGCCCTATGTAGGATACCTACACACATCTATACACACTTGTGCCCTATGTAGGACACCTACACACACCTACACATATATACACACTTGTGCCCTATGTAGGACACCTACACACACCTACACATATATACACACTTGTGCCCTATGTAGGATACCTACACACATCTATACACACTTGTGCCCTATGTAGGACACCTACACACACACCTACAC
>NC_062522.1:34006279-34011279 GCF_022655615.1 Tachysurus fulvidraco | reverse complement strand
GTAAATGATAAGAAGTCCAAAACGTCTCCGAAAATGTTTTTCTGAAATATTTTTCCATTTTTCTCTAAAAAGCATCAATTTGATTTCAAAACAATTTGATGTAAGACACAGAACCTTTCTAATTATCACTCATTCATTCATTCATTCATCTTCTACCGCTTTACCCGAACTTCTCGGGTCACGGGGAGCCTGTGCCTATCTCAGGCGTCATCGGGCATCGAGGCAGGATACACCCTGGACGGAGTGCCAACCCATCACAGGGCACACACACTCTCATTCACTCACACACACACACACACACACACACACACACACACACACACACACACACACACACACACACACACACACACACACACACACACTACGGACAATTTTCCAGAGATGCCAATCAACCTACCATGCATGTATTTGGACCGGGGGAGGAAACCGGAGTACCCGGAGGGAACCCCCGAGGCACGGGGAGAACATGCAAACTCCACACACACAAGGTGGAGGTGGGAATCGAACCCCCGACCCTGGAGGTGTGAGGCGAACGTGCTAACCGCTAAGCCATCGTGCCTGCCGTATCTTTTATCATCATTTTATAAAATATTTAATGAGATTATCACAGAGTGACCTCTGACCTCTGAACTCCATGGAAGGTTCTGCGTGAGTCTTTATTCAGACACAGTGTGAATCCCGTCCTCTCGCTTGTCTGTAGCTTCATGCTGCATGTCCGGATTTTGACCTCCTGAGGTCAAAACAAAAACAATAATAATTATAACAACAACAACAACAACAACAACAACAACAATAATAATAATAATAATAATAATAATAATAATAATAATAACATTGCTGCTGCTACATTAATAGTGTAAAGAGTGAAATCTCACTGAGACACATTTGGGCTTCACGTCACACAGATCCACGAGGAGACAGTTCACATCTGAGAGAGAGACAGAAATCAGGACATACACAACACTTATACTTAATACATGTCCAATACAGTGTGTTCTGATTGGCTGAGAGCAGTACGGCATGTTCTGATTGGCTGAAGTGTACCTTGGTGTTTGTTTGGGGTTACGGCTGAAATCTGAATTTTGGTCGTCCTCAACGTTACGTCTCTCTCTGCTGCTCTATTGCTCAGTGACACCTGAGAAGGTACGGGGTATAAAGTTTGTACAGGAATTTAGAAATAGAGATTTTAAGGTCCAATGCACATCGAAATGACTTTAATATGTACAAATATGCATTCAGTCAGAACCCAAAAACCACTGCACCACATTTACTGTATTAATAGAACACTGTGCTGTGAGAGTGAGAGTGGGCGGGGCTTAGGTGTAGGTGTAGGTGTAGGTGTAGGTGTGATCTGATCTCATTACCTTCCTGTACTTTAGCGAGACAAGAACACCACATAGTTCTGCACATTGCTTCTTCTGTCTCAGTGTCAAGTCTGTAGGAAAAACAGACAGTGACATCACACAATGAAGTATACATCGAGTCTTCTCATCTCACACACACACACACACACACACACACACACACACACACACACATACAAAGAGAAAAGTGTTGGTACCTCTGTCAGTGGTGTGACGCAGCGAGAACTCTGGGAACTTGATACTGGCGTGAGACAGGAACACGTCCTCCACTGATTCTTTGGACGGATTACAGAACACAATCTGCACACACACACACACACACACACACACACACACACACACACACACACACACACACACACACACACACACACACACACACACACACACACACACACAAAGCTTTCTCTTTTCTCTTGGGTAGAAGTGACCGAGGTGGTTTTACAGTACACTAGACACTACACACTGTCACACACATGAATTACAACACCATATAAACTAAAACCTATTTATTTGGTGGTTTATGATGTTTTCTGTCACCAAAACACTTCACACGGTCACACACTTCCTGCTCCTCACCTGTCTTTGTGTCTCACACTGATTCATGGCCTTATTTCAGTTCTGTGTGTTTAGTGTTTGGTTGCTAGGCTTCTGTTGTCGTATAAAATAAATATATAATTCCAGTTAATGACATAAACCTGTTGTTATTGTTGACCTGTTTATGTCTTTATTCCTCTCTCATTCATAATTAAGTGGGAATTTAAATGATCCATTGATCTGTGAGTGTGGTTTAATAATAAAACCAGCTGACATTCAATCCCAACTTACAGAAGGACAATCTGGGGTTTGTTTGGTTTAACATGAGGTTCATGAGATGATCGTAACCATGTCATTAAAGGAGAAGTGAGCTCTGACCTTCACGTAGTAGATGGTGAAGTAAACCGGCTGCTGTCCCATTCGCACGTAATAGGAAATGACATCAGCTAAGAAAGGGTTGGGCTCGTGTGGCCTGCTGGAGTTACTCTGATGGGCACACACACACACACACACACACACACACACACACACACACACACACACACACACACACACACACACACACACACACACAGACACACACACAGACACACACACACAGACACACACACACACACACACACACACACACACACACACACACACACACACACACAGACACACACACAGACACACACACACACACACACACACAGACATACACACACATACACACACACACGACACATACCACACACATACACACACACAGACACACACACACACCACACCACACACACACACAGCACACACACATACACATACACACATACACACACACACACATACACCACACAGACACACACCATACACACCACATACACCACAACACACACACACACACACACACAGACACACATACCACACACAGACACACACACCCATACACACACCACACACATACAACACACACATACACACCACACACACACATACACACATCACATACACACACACAAACACACACACACTACACACACATACACACACACTACACACACACACCACACATACACACACACTACACACACACCACACACACACCACACACTACACACACACAAACACACTACACACACACACCACACACACAAACACACTACACACACCACACTCACTACACACACACCACACACACACACTCACACAAAACACACACACACACACACACACACACCCACACACAACCACACACATACACACACCACACACACACCCCACACACACCCCACACACACACACCACACACACCAACACACACACACACCCACACACCCACACAACACACCCACCACACACACACAACCACACACACACACTACACCACACACACACACCCACACAACACCACACACCCACACAGACACACACACACACACACACACACACACACACACACAACACCACAGACACACACACAACACCACAGACACACACACACCACCACAGACACACACACACACCACAACACCAGACACACACACACACCACAACACCAGACACACACACACCACAACACCAGACACACACACACACCACAACACCAGACACATCACTACACCACACACACACACCACTACACCACAACACCACACACACACCACACCACACACACACACCACAACACCACACACACACACACAGACACACACATACACACACACAAACACACACACACACACACACACAGACACACACATACACACACACAAACACACACACACACAGACACACACAGACACACACAGACACACACAGACACACACAGACACACACAGACACACACATACACATACACACACAGACACAGGAAAATGATGAGATACAGGAAAATGATGAGAATTATTACGACATCAAACATTTTAAACAGGTGAAGTTTGGTTACCATGGCAGCAAGTTTGGGGATCATGTGACCCAGACTGATGATGTTACACTCGTACCAGGGGTCCACCTTCCCCAAGTATGACCCTAACACACACGGGTTAGAGTCCAGCAGACACACACTCTCCTACACACACACACACACACACACACACACACACACACACACACACACACACACACACACACACACACACACACACACACACACACACACACACACACACACACACATATAAATTCAAATACAAATTTATTTGTATAGCACTTTTAACAATGGACATAAGAGACATAATACAGAAATTTACACACACACACACACACACACACACACACACACACACACACACACACACACACACACACACACACACACACACAGCATTCTCTTCTCTTTCTTCATCTTATGGTTTGTTTTCTACATGATATATTTATACATTTAATGAATCCCAATGATGTCACTGTGATAAGATGTTGTGTCTCACCGTGGTGGGAGAGGACAGATGCTGCGTGGACACGGGGATATAGAACATCTTTATGTTCATTTTCATGGTCAGGAAAAGTCTCCGGGATTCTCTTTTCCTGTCCGAATAAAAATACAAATGTGTAAAGATTTCATACAATTTATTACCAGAGAATTTCTATAAGCGCGTCCACCCTGGGCGTGTCCCAAACCCCACACACTGTATAGATAACAGTCCCCTGTGGGCGTGTCCCAAACCCCACACACTGTATAGATAACAGTCCCCTGTGGGCGTGTCCCAAACCCCAACACTGTATAGATAACAGTCCCCTGTGGGCGTGTCCCAAACCCCACACACTGTATAGATAACAGTCCCCTGTGGGCGTGTCCCAAACCCCAACACTGTATAGATAACAGTCCCCTGTGGGCGTGTCCCAAACCCCAACACTGTATAGATAACAGTCCCCTGTGGGCGTGTCCCAAACCCCAACACTGTATAGATAACAGTCCCCTGTGGGCGTGTCCCAAACCCCACACACTGTATAGATAACAGTCCCCTGTGGGCGTGTCCCAAACCCCACACGCCACACAATGTATAGATAACAGTCCCCTGTGGGTGTGTCCCAAACCCCACACCCCACACACTATATAGATAACAGTCCCCTGTGGGCGTGTCCCAAACCCCACACAATGTATAGATAACACTCCCCTGT
>NC_062522.1:33996279-33998779 GCF_022655615.1 Tachysurus fulvidraco | reverse complement strand
TGTCGCCTCATAAAGAGGAAGAAGTGACGAAGGTAATGTGACCTGAGACAGCTGAGCAACTAGAAGCCTGTATTAGGTAAGAATGGGACAACTAAACATGAGAGACTTGTCTCCTCCGTCCCCAGACGTCTGCAGACTGGTATAAGAAGAAGACGGGATGCGACTGGGGGGAAACACGGCTTTGTCCCAACAGTGAGATGTGTCGATGTCATGACCCATTTTCTCAGCGTAAACTTTTGATACGTCGTCTGTTTTGTGTTCTGAATAAAATATTAAGATTTGAAACTTCCACATCATTACATTCTGTTTTTACTCGCGATTTGTACAGTGTCCAACTTTTATGGAATAGGGTTTGTATTTATATATAAATATCTGCCATGTTTTTAGGTGAAGGTTAATGAGTAAAAGAGGTGGAGTCACTGAGTTACGGAGTCAGTCACTGAGTTACAGAGTCAGTCACTGAGTTATGGAGTCACTTACTGAGTTACAGAGTCAGTCACTGAGTTACAGAGTCAGTCACTGAGTTACAAAGTCAGTCACTGAGTTACAAAGTCAGTCACTGAGTTACAAAGTCAGTTACTGAGTTATGGAATCACTTACTGAGAGTTATGGAGTCAATCACTGAGTTACAGAGTCAGTCACTGAGTTACAGTCAGTCACTGAGTTATGGAGTCACTTACTGAGTTACGAAGTCACTTACTGAGTTATGGAGTCAATCACTGAGTTACAGAGTCACTTACTGAGTTATAGAGTCACTTACTGATTAATGGAGTCAGTCACTGAGTTACGGAGTCAGTCACTGAGTTACAGAGTCACTTACTGAGTTATAGAGTCACTTACTGAGTTATAGAGTCACTTACTGAGTTATAGAGTCACTTACTGAGTCATGGAGTCACTTACTGAGTTATAGAGTCACTTACTGAGTCATGGAGTCACTTACTGCTTAACAGAGTCACTTAAAAATAACAGCAACATTTGAAAACAAACCTTTGAAGGAAGGAACAGTTTAAATGATATATAAAAGTTATTCCTGAAGTAATTAACCTCACAGACATAGACCTGTACTCTAAACACCACAAACACACCTAATATATCTAGAACTGTGTGTGTGTGTGTGTGTGTGTGTGTGTGTGTGTGTGTGTGTGTGTGTGTGTGTGTGTGTGTGTGTGTGTGTGTGTGAGATACCTGGTGTATGTGTCTCTGTTTTTAATTGTCTAGTGTAATTGAGTCCTACAATACAGAAGGGCTCTGGCAGCGTCAGCATCTTCTTACATGACTCGTAAAGCCTTTTATACAGATCATCAGGAATGTATGCCACCTGCAACACACACACACACGCACACACACGCACGCACACACACGCACACGCACACACACACACACACACACACACACGCACGCACACACACGCACGCACACACACGCACACACACACACACACACACACACACACACACACGCACACACACGCACGCACACACACACACACACACACACACACACACACACACACACACACACACACACACACACACACACACACACACACACACACACACACACACACACACACACGCACGCACACACACATTATGATATGCATGTTTAATTTTAATAATAAACTATTTGATAAAGCATTAGCACACTACCTGTATGACGGCGTACATGAGAGTGTGTAACAGTGGGATGATGTGTGATCTCATGTCGACTCTCTCAGCCTGTGAACATGACATAAAGTATTAAATAAAAACATTACACACTGACTCCTTATCTCAATAACCTTTACCTACGTAATAATTAAACAGGCACAAACAGTTTATAAACACCTGTCACTCATTCATCTGTTATCTGAATGTGATCTACACTCCTAATTAGTTCGGTAACACACACACACACACACACACACACACACACACACACACACACACAGACGGTGTCTTACTCTTTCCAGCTCCTTGAGAGTTACTCGGACCAAAGCAAGGCTCTTCTGAGGATCACACTGCACCTTCTTATGCAAAGTCCACCTTAGCATTCCTAAACACACACACACACACACACACACACACACACACACACACACACAGAGTATTGGTACTACTACACAGACAGTACACAGTACACAGACCTCTGACCAGGTGAGTGTGTTACCTTTATTGACCACAGACTGTGAGGTGTCCAGTTCTCTCAGAATGGCCTGTAGGCTTCGGTAGATTTCTGAATCCATAGTTGCAAGTTCTACAAACACACACACACACACACACACACACACACACACACACACACACACACACACACACACACACACACACTAAATGCTCACATTTTGAAGTAATTAAAGTGTTTTAAAGTGATAATATTACATTTATAAACATCTATAAAACACAGAACCAGAACCAGTACCTGCTGAGTCCATACTACAGTCACTAGAGTTTACCCACGATGCCATGTGAGCATGATGATGTCACTGCTAGTGGTCGCTAGGATGGAAAGAAACAAATGT
>NC_062522.1:33984513-33989513 GCF_022655615.1 Tachysurus fulvidraco | reverse complement strand
ACACACACACACACACACACACACACACACACACACACACCAGCATTAGAGCAGGTAAAGTAAAACCCCACATACATCCTACTGAAATATATTAAATATCACCAGGAACTCAGTCACTAACGATGTAAAAGCGAACTGGTTTTATTTAGTGTCTGAAACAAACACTGCAAGAACGTTATTGTGTTAAACACCGTATTAAACCATCAGAATAAATATATGAAAAGTAAACTGTGTGAAAATGTAAGAGTTTCATCTATAAGCTAAACACACACTTCACTAGCTGGTTGTGACTCTGTCCTTACGTTAAACTTCAACACTGCAGATAAACAAGTGTTTAGTGTTAATCAGCGTCTCACTGGTGAACACTAACTACTTACACAGGAGGTCACCTCTTCTGAACTGGCTCTGTTACAAACAACAAGCCGTCACTCGTCATGAGCCAGAATCTAACCCTTCGTGTGTATAACCGACGCGGTCCTGACACCAGACCCCGTTATCACTGCACACAGAACCGACACGGTCCTGACACCAGACCCCGTTATCACTGCACACAGAACCGACACGGTCCTGACACCAGACCCCGTTATCACTGCACACAGAACCGACACGGTCCTGACACCAGACCCCGTTATCACTGCACACAGAACCGACGCAGTCCTGACACCAGACCCCGTTATCACTGCACACAGAACCGACACGGTCCTGACACCAGACCCCGTTATCACTGCACACAGAACCGACACGGTCCTGACACCAGACCCCGGTATCACTGCACACAGAACCGACGCGGTCCTGACACCAGACCCCGTTATCACTGCACACAGAACCGACGCGGTCCTGACACCAGACCCCGTTATCACTGCACACAGAACCGACGCGGTCCTGACACCAGACCCCGTTATCACTGCACACAGAACCGACGCGGTCCTGACACCAGACCCCGTTATCACTGCACACAGAACCGACGCGGTCCTGACACCAGACCCCGTTATCACTGCACACAGAACCGACGCGGTCCTGACACCAGACCCCGTTATCACTGCACACAGAACCGACGCGGTCCTGACACCAGACCCCGTTATCACTGCACACAGAACCGACACGGTCCTGACACCAGACCCCGTTATCACTGCACACAGAACCGACACGGTCCTGACACCAGACCCCGTTATCACTGCACACAGAACCGACACGGTCCTGACACCAGACCCCGTTATCACTGCACACAGAACCGACACGGTCCTGACACCAGACCCCGTTATCACTGCACACAGAACCGACGCGGTCCTGACACCAGACCCCGTTATCACTGCACACAGAACCGACGCGGTCCTGACACCAGACCCCGTTATCACTGCACACAGAACCGACACGGTCCTGACACCAGACCCCGTTATCACTGCACACAGAACCGACACGGTCCTGACACCAGACCCCGTTATCACTGCACACAGAACCGACACGGTCCTGACACCAGACCCCGTTATCACTGCACACAGAACCGACACGGTCCTGACACCAGACCCCGTTATCACTGCACACAGAACCGACCCGTAACTCAGGAGGAGAAAAGATGGGTCTGATGTCTGGGGAAAAAAGAATAAATCTGATCATTTAATAAAATGTGGGAATAAAAAATATTCATTAATGAATCGAATCGTAAACTGACTTCATTACATTTAAACTTTAAGCTTTATTATATTTACATTAGAAGGGAATTTTGTGTAAAATCTGCAGTTTTGTGTTCTTTGTGTTTTTTTCTTTCTGTATTTCTTTTAATAAAAAGCTGAAAATAAAACGATTCTCAAACTTTCATCAAAGAAGTTTAAAAATGTTTTAAACTCGATAGTTTAGTAAAGCAGGAGATTTAGAAGCTGTTTAAAGGGCGACTTAACGCAGATACAGTAAGATGTCATAACATTTAACACTCGAGTTATTGTGAGATTCTGAATCATTCTGAAACCTCCAACTTTAAAATGTAGCCTGTAGCTAAAAGGCTAATATTAATAACAAACGTGACCAATGTTTAGCTAATTCTGAACACACGCTAATGTCTGTGAGGAAATTTCACATTCTGTTGATCATGCTAAGAGCTAACAAACACAACACACACACACACACACAATACACCACACAGACACACACACACAATACACACAGCACACCCACACCAGATACCAGCCAATCACATAGCTCCATAACACAACCACACCGCAGCAGCTGAGAATCTCTAATGAACGTGTAATGGCGCCTCACCGGACATCCACCTCCTGGGTCCTGGTGGTTAGTTTAATAATCAGCATTTATAGATTAAGTAAAGGTTAAAGGAGGGTCTTTTACACACACACACACACACACACACACACACACACACACACACACACACACACACACACACACACACACACACACACACACCTACATTCAGAACTGGTTTTAAAACTATTTGACAGATTTCTGAGTGAATATTTTAAATCTCACGATGCAGTGATCTGATTAAATGTGCATTAAAGTACAATCTATAATGAATTTATATTACACATAAATATACATGAAAATATACACCAATGCATTAGAACCAGTCTCAAATGGTTTCAGTCACAGTTTAATCTCACTTAATATTTAGGTTTAAATCAGACTGAGATACATTTCAATTATTCTGCTCGACATCTTTCACAATTAGCACCAAAACGTCACAATCCATCAGACTAGCATTAGGAACCATGGGCTTTGACCCAGCATGTCAAACACCGTGTGTGTGTGTGTGTGTGTGTGTGTGTGTTTCTCACACAGCTGAACAATAGAGCCTCCCCTCATGCCTGCAGCTGTATTGTAAAACTCCTGGAAGGAAATAATTTATCACTGAACTGAAACTGCCTTATTCTTTCCCACTAGCTCACAGAGAAGGTCACTGTGTGTTTATTGAGCATCAGCCGCTGCTTTATTTGCATTTACTGTCAACCTGTGTGTTCGGTCTGTGCGTCGTGTTAATGTGTCACGGGTTAGTGAGCTTTATAACACAACAGCATTATGACAGCTGGACGTCACTGTACTCGCTTTGGGTTTCTTTTTGTCGGAGTTGTTTGCTTCACAAACACAGAAACACTGCAGCGTAATGAAGAGCTCAGAGGCAAGGAGATATCTCAGTGATATCACAAAGTGTGTATCTGTTTACTCTACAGACTACAAACATCACACACACACACACGTGCACACACACACTCACACGCACGCACACACACTCACACGCACGCACACACACTCACACGCACACACACACTCACACGCACGCACACACCCACACGCACTCACACGCACGTGCACACACACACACACACGTGCACACACACACGTGCACACACACACACACACACACACACACACACACACACACACACACACACACACACACACACACACACACACACACACAGTTTAAACGGAGCTGCTCAGAGTTCTGTCCTTTTCTTTTGGAAACCAGAATAAAGAAGTGGAAGTGCCCTTGTTGACGTACTGAAGGATGTGTTCACTTCCTCTTATGAAATTTTAGAGGATTCATCTGGGCAGCACACATGACCATCAACAACACTGTTTACGCACAAAGATTCCATACTGATGCCATTCTGACCTGAATACTGACTCGATTCAAATAAACATCTACAATCAGACCATCCTTATAAATAGTTCGGTTTGCAGTAACAGTAAAATAAAAAGGGTCCGTAGGTCTAGATATGTTTTTCAAGTTTCAATGAATTTTGGTGACGGTGATTACGTAGGTACGAATTTAAACAAATTAGCATATCGTGACGTCACTGTCTTCATCCCGTGCCTTCGGGAGCATCAATGCAAACCTCATTTGCAACCGACAAGTTAAAGCGTGTCGAGCTGTTTTAATGAATATTTAGATGTATTATGGCGCCCGAACCCGTCTGACTGAACGGTGACGCGAACACTGAGTTTACTGCAGCCGCAGCCGTCATTACCGTTACCGTTAACATAGCTAAATGACGTCACGGGGTTTTTATTTAAAAGAAAGAACGTAGTCTTCGTTTGTATGTAGGCCTAGGCAATTTATTTATTTACAATACTTACTAAAATATAATTCATATTATTTTTATTGCTTTTGTAATTAGTTGTTTGAAGAGTAATAAAAAAAAAAGTTTGGTCTTAATGTAAATTTACAACCGGCAGGTCGGTCGGAAGCAAAATAAATAAATAATTTGAGTCTGTCCTAAATTGATGGTTACAGCAAACAAGTGTATTGTTAAGGATGGCCTTAGGCTGAAGGGTGTGAATATTTATGAGAAATAAAGTCAGGACAAGCTACAGGATCAAAATGCTCCCAGTTCCAGAGAGTAATTTACTGAATTAGAAAATGTGTGAAATTAATTCAGAATATAACATTTTAATAAATGACATTTTCTGACATTCCTGTTTACTTACATTTAGTAATAAATTACAGTATGATACTGTGCATAAATTATTTGATATATTTTATACGCCATTGACTCGACTGTGTGTATATTTTACTTTTAAATTAAATGTGATTTACTACGATAAAAGTTATCACACGTTTCTGTAAAAATACTAATCCTGGTGTCAGGAAAAGCTCCTGAAGTGTGTTTTAGTAGGAAGAACGACGGCAGAATCCTGTGAGTGGAGACCGAGTGACATCTCAGGTGTACAGGTGAGTAGTGAGGAGTAACAAGGTGGAGGTGGAGGTGGAGACCAGACTCACAGGAGATCTCTGAGAGAAATTATACTCCATTGATCTTCTAAAACTGTGGACTGTGGAAGGAGGACATTATCAGTCTGAGATATTTCTGTATAGAGTTTTAACTTTAAGGTCTGTTGGGCTGAACTGAAGTTATTGCCCCATGATGGAGACTTTGTTCTTCTCATTAAACGCAGTTGTAAGGTTATTAAAAGAAGAAAGAATTTTGAAAGCTGATTGAAACCAGACTTATATAGAGGTGTTCACAAACACAATCGACTCTACC
>NC_062522.1:33964513-33974513 GCF_022655615.1 Tachysurus fulvidraco | reverse complement strand
TAATTAAGTACTCTTATACTAAAATAAATATGAATGAAAATCAATATGCAAACACATTTCTGCTATTAACAACAACATTAATATTCAAAACTCTCATTAAAATGTAATAAATATATAGCTTGCTCATTGGGATAAACACAAACACATTTAAATATAAGGGTAATATTAATTTTTGTATTATATTATTACATTTTTTTGTATTATGTTTCTTATGCTCTGTAAAGCTGCTTTGAGATATTTTCTATTGTTAAACGTAAAAATTGTCTATTGAATTGTGCATTAAATCAATGTTTATAGTTGAAAGTATCAATTAAAATATAAACAGTTCAGAATGTAAATGTATATTATTATTATTATTATTATTATTATTATTATTATTATTATTATTATTATTATTATTATTATTATTGTATAGTCTTAATGCACGTGTATGTAATCACCGCGTCACTGACGTCATTACGCGCGCCTCCGAACTCTCATTCGAAATGTACAATTTAAAGGAAATTTAAGGGAACAATCGGTTTCTACATTTAAGAGCAATAATTTAACACGGACATACGTAAGTTCTTTTTAATTAATAAAAAGTAAAACATTCCTTATAAAATAAACCAAATAGAGTTAGATAATAATTTAAATTCTTATTTGACGGCTTTTGATCGTCTAATAGCTGTGAAGATGGTTTAGTTAATCTTGCTAATATTTGTTCATATCCTGAAGTAAAGGAAAAAAAGTCTAAGAAATTTCTATGATTAGATTTGTTTGATTTTTTTTTACGCTTTTTGTATTATTGTAATGTTTGTAATGACGGCTAACATTTATATTTATATTCATATTTAAATTTCTATTTAAATATGCAAACTGAAGAGGAATGTGAGGTCATGGCAGCTGATCTGATGACTTATAGTCGATAATGTATTTATTTTCATTGAACTCACTTCTGAACAGCTCTAATTTAATCACACAGTGGTTTATTTATTTATTAACATAAAGACTGAAGTATAAATTATGTTACTTCTAAAAGTTACCGATGGATGTCGTTGTTTGTTCTCTAACGTGTAGTGTTCAATATCTATTAAAACTAAACTAAATATAATACAAGATTTATAAAATAAAAGTAAACAATACACAGTAAACATTTATCACAGATTTCAGAACAGAGTTATTCATAATGTTTATTTGTTCTGACCCCAGAAAATTGTTCAGAATTGTATTATGTATAAAGTTTAAACTCTACTGTATTATGTATAAAGTTTAAACTCTACTGTATTATATATAAAGTTTAAACTCTACTGTATTATGTATAAAGTTTAAACTCTATGGTATTATGTATAAAGTTTAAACTCTACTGTATTATGTATAAAGTTTATTCTCTACTGTATTATATATAAAGTTTAAACTCTGCTGTATTATGCATAAAGTTTAAATTCTGCTGTATTATGTATAAAGTTTAAACTCTACTGTATTATGTATAAAGTTTAAACTCTACTGTATTATGTATAAAGTTTAAACTCTACTGTATTATGTATAAAGTTTAAACTCTGCTGTATTATGTATAAAGTTTAAACTCTACTGTATTAGTCCCTGAGGTGGTAGAGTATACATGCTGTAATGGTAGTATTGTTGTCTCCACTCCAGTGTTCCCAGTTTCAGGGTCCCTGCTCTCATGTTACTGGTGATGTGGGGTTTGTCTTCACATTCTTCTTGTGTTCATAGATAAATTGCCTCTTGTGTGTGTGTGTGTGTGTGTGTGTGTGTGTGTGTGTGTGTGTGTGTGTGTGTGTGTGTGTGTGTGTGTGTGTGTGTGTGTGCATACAGGACTTACATGATTAAACAATGTTTAAGTAATTAAAAACAATCCATGTCATTTTTAGCGTGTGGCCAATTCTCCCTGTAAGTGTTGACTTTATCTCTCCCTGAAAGACAGCAGCGTGACTTTATCTCCACATACACTTATTATCACAAATAAGAAACCGTGTAGGTTAAAATGTTATTTCGAAACTTTCTCTAACAGATGAATCACTATAAAGTGTATTGCTGACATTTCTATAAAAAAGGTCTGAGTCTGCTGAACTAGAAGAATCGAATCACTGAAAAGAATCATTTAGCACATCAATAACCACAGGAGCAGATGTGAAAAGTTTGGGCTGCTGCGAGAGGGACAGAATTCCCACTTCGTCTGTCTGAGGTACAATTATGATACTAACAAAACTGTCACCTTCTGTGATTTATCTTAAAATAAAATAACAATTTTAAGGTATTTAAAAAGTCTTAAGGTATTAAGGTTATACTTTCCTAAAACCCCACAGTGTACATTTCTTTTTTAGGGTGGTGTCACTCTCTCTCTCTCACACACACGGTAAAGTTAAAGTCTGTGTGTGTGTGTGTGTGTGTGTGTGTGTGTGTGTGTGTGTGTGTGTGTGTGTGTGTGTGTGTGTGTGTGTGTGTCTCCTCCTCTTGTAGGATTACCGGCTCCGGTCTCCGCTGATCACACACACACACACTCTGAAGGACTGTGTAAGGGCTGTGTATTGTGTATCAGCTTGTGTGTGTGTTAGTTTGGACTACACACGTTAACTGGGATGATGTTTCTGGACTGTGCATTTGTGTTGCTCGGTGTGCTGCTCACGGCGTTCTGTCGGCCCACGGTGGAAGCCCTCGCGAGCTCGTCGCCGCCGGACCCGTGTTACGAGGAAAACGGACAGGCGCGCCGCTGCATCCCGGATTTCGTGAACGCTGCGTTCGGCCGGGAAGTGCGCGCTTCCAGCACGTGTGGCCAGAAGACACCGAGTCGCTACTGCTTGGGGACTGATAGAGGCGGTGGAGAGAGGAGCCTCGAGTGCCGCGTGTGTGACGCGTCTGACCCCAAAAAGCGCCATCCGGTTTCGCACCTCACCGACCTGCACAACCCACACAACCTTACGTGCTGGCAGTCGGAAAACGACATACGGTACCCGCAGAACGTGACGCTGACGCTGTCTCTAGGTAAGAAGTTCGAGGTGACGTACGTGAGCGCGCAGTTCTGTTCGTTGCGTCCGGACTCGATGGCCATCTTCAAGTCAATGGACTACGGCAAGACGTGGGTTCCGTTCCAGTATTACTCGAGCCAGTGCCGGAAAGTGTACAACAAACCGAACCGGGCCGTCATTACCAAGCAGAACGAGCAGGAGGCCGTGTGCACGGACGCGCACCAGCAGCAGCAGCCGCACCAGCAGCAGCCGATCTCGGGCGGCCTCGTGGCCTTCAGCACGCTGGACGGACGGCCGTCTGCTCACGACTTCGACAGCTCACCAGTGCTTCAGGACTGGGTCACGGCCACCGACATCCGCATCACGTTTAGCCGCCTGTACGGTGAGGAACGCAAGACCGAAGCAGAGGACGAGGATGAGTCGCACTTCTATGCCGTGTCGGACCTGCAGGTGGGCGGCCGGTGTAAGTGTAACGGGCACGCCTCGCGCTGTGTGCGCGACCGCACCGGAGAGCTGGTGTGCGAGTGCAAACACAACACGGCGGGACCCGAGTGCGACAGGTGCAAACCGTTCCACTACGACCGACCTTGGCAGCGCGCGACGGCCAGAGAAGCCAACGAGTGTGTCGGTGAGTTGTCATGAGCGCTATGAACGTGCATTCATTTCAAACTCACGTATTAAATGGTAACATAAGAGGAACACACGTGATCCCCGGTGCGTGTTAACACTGATACAGGAGAATGGCATTATTAATCTTGCACAGATTACAATACGATTTAAACACTTAGAGCATACTTTGCAGGCTGAAACACGTGTTGATGCAGTGCTCAGGTTTTATGTGAAGACTAAGATGATGCAGCTGCATGTAACTCACATTAAATGGTCTACATTTGATGCTACAGACGGACGTGTACATCACACCCTACATTAGTGTCACACAGAGAAACACTGACACTGCAATGGGGACGATGTCGTTCTTTAATAGGATAATAATTTGACTGCAATGAGACAAATCCAGTTACATTTTTTAGGATTCTCTATTATTAAATTGCAATTATAAACAATATTTGTCTAGAAACATACACAGTGTTTATACACACCAGTACAGTGTGGGGTCTGAGCTCAGAGAACAGAACATGACACACAATTAGATTTAATTAATTAATGAATCTTTAAAAAAAAAAAAAGCTGTGTATATCAGTATAAAGGTAAAGTATATAATCAGTGTAATTATAAAGCTTATTAAAGAAACATACTGGTCACTGTCGTACCTGTACAATATGTTTTAACCCCTTCAGTGTGATAAAGGTATATAAATATAATGAAATATTTCATTTCCTTTTTTTTTTAGAAACTTAAAGAGAAAGAGCAAGAATGAAATTCTTTAAAATTGGCTTTTATTTCTTTATTATATCTTAAAGTATTTTAGTTTGAAGTGTGGGAATTATTTCATTTTCAAAATATGTGTTTTTATTATAGCCATAAACTATATTATTATTATTATTATTATTATTATTATTATTATTATTATTATTATTATTATTATTATTATTATTATTATTATTATTATTACCTAAATAATGTGATTTATTATTGAGTGATTTGATCTCACACACTGTCCCTTATATCCTCCTTTATTACAAGTAGCATGGCCTTCGCTATATAGAATTATGACATGAACTAAATCCTGAACAGATTGTGTGTAGTGTTTAAGTGTAAATGGATTAATATTATGAGACCTTTGTTGCAGTTTTTCTTACAAAATAAACCTAAAAAATAAATTTGCAGGTTACTTTTGTTTGAAAATAATTTATTTATTTATTTATTATTTATTATCTTTATTAGAAATCACAGTAATTTTGCTGCTGAGTAGATAAAAAAAAATGAAATACAGTACGATTAAAGCTGAGATTCAATTCACTTCCATTCAATTGACATCATTTACAACATAAATCAAAGTATAATGGTTACTAGTATTGATGCTGTTATTAATCCCTCTTTTAAAATACAGAATGTATTGATTAAGTATTATATAACAAGCCTGGAAGGAGAAATGCATGATGAGAGAGAGAGAGAGAGAGAGAGAGAGAGAGAGGTCTGTGGCCTATTGACATGATCCTGTGGCTGGAAATGTCAGCATGAGTATAAACTGTCTAGCAGGAGGAATGAATTGTTCCATGTATCCTTGACGCTTTATTTTTATAAAGGATGTGTGTCTGTGTACAAAAGAGCATCACTCACTGCATCCATCTTGCTGTCAGCGATCCGATGGTGTGACCTTACATTCCTCAACTGGGTTTCTTTGAGCACAGTGTTAACACACACACACACACGCACACACACATGCACGCACACACACTGCTGAAATAAACCGAGAAAAGGAAGGCGAAGTAGGGACTGTTAAACAAACCGTGTTCAAGCTATAGAGGAAAGTGTGTGTGTGTGTGTGTGTGTGTGTGTGTGTGTGTGTGTGTGTGTGTGTGTGTGTGCGTGTGTGTGCGTGTGCGTGTGTGTGCGTGTGTGTGTGTGTGCATGTGTGTTTGTGCGTGTGTGTTTGTGCGTGTGTGTGTGTGCATGTGTGTGTGTGTGTATATGTGTGTGTGTGTGTGTGTGCGCTGACAGGAATCCTTGGACAGACAGAGAAGAAGACGTATTTATTAATATTTATAGGTTTTATTTATAATGCTAAATAACACACATCAGCACACAGTCCGTATCTGCACTTAACTGTCGGCTGTTTGGCTTATTGATCAGTGACCTCACAAAAAGACAATTAACACGGTGCTGACGGAAGGCGTGGTAGAGAATATTAAACACACTAACGTTCGTCGGAAATTATAGCTAAACAACGTTCTTGTGTCCTTAAAGTAATTGTATCAGACCTGCTGATGGCTCTCAGAGATAATATTGAAGACATGAGGCTTTATCGGCTCTCCTGTTCCTCACACACAGTTTCTGTTTGCTTATAGAGAAATGAAGGTTTTTAGGACCGGGCAGGTGGAAGCTCACTTTTCGAGCTCATTTGTTTGGCTTGAAGCTTCGCCAAACGAATCAGGAAGACAGCCGAGCCGAGACGTTTCACACACAGATTAGATCCGACATGCTCTCAGCAATCAGTAATTATGAGTGATTTAATTACAGCCTCATGAAGGCTTCAGAACACCAAAGCAAACAACAGTTTAGTTTAACGTCACACATTAAGTCCAACTTTGTTTTTTAGCTCACGTTTATATAACAGTGCCGTCAGCGAGGCCGTAAAGCGGCGTGCGTGGCTATAAAGAGCTGATTGAACAGAGGCATTAGCACAGCCATTTTGGCTCCATGCCTGTTAGTTAATGTTTGAGCCGTCCGGCTGATTTTATGGAGCGGCGTCTATCATCCTCAATGTGTCTGTCGGATCAAACCTGACAAATAAAAGAGAGAGGGTGAGAAGAGAAAATAGGTGAAGAGAGAGAGGAAAAATCTTTTGCACTTTGTTCACCTTCACTACATTACCTTAAAATCCTCCCACGTGACTAATAGAAGTGCCAGAGAGAGAGAGAGAGAGAGAGAGAGAGAGAGAGAGAGAGAGAGAGAGAGAGAGAAGAGGATGAATACAGTAAAGAAAAGGTAAAGATGTTTGTACTCTTTGTGGTTGATCGTCTGCGTAAAACAACGTCGTGGCGAAAAGAAATGAATCAAGAACAAAGAGCACAGAAGAGATAAAGAGACAAATACTTTTCAGCCCGTTGCTGCATCACACGTTCTTTATTTTTCATCTGAAGACAAACTGAAACGGATAAGAGCAAAAAAAAAAAAAACAGAAGAAAGAGAGAGAGAGAGAGACAGACAGACAGACAGACAGACAGACAGACAGACAGAGAGACAGAGAGAGAGAGAGACAGAGAGAGAGAGAGAGAGAGAGAGGACAAGATCCTTTCTTTTTTGCTCTTCCATGCTTCTGCTCCTTTTCCTTTAATGTCTCAATAGAGTCAGAGTTGTGGAGAAAAGGAGAGAGGGAATAAGAGAAAGGAGAGAGAGAGAAAAATGGAAAGAGAGCAAGACTTTTTTTACAATGTCCATATAAATCAAACTTTCCACATGGAACATGCTGCTGATTCTCATTCATATAAATCAAACATACAAGAAAAAAGTGAGGAAGAGAAACAGAGAAGAAAAGGAGAGTAAGAAAGGGAAGGAGGGAAAAAGGAGGGCAAGACAGACGGAAAAGGAAAAACTTTTGATCTTTAATTAAATTTCAGAGTGATGTTCATCCACTGGGCATCAACCTCGTTCTCTTACTGAAACACAGACTGGATTAGTCCATGATGATGATGATGATGATGATGATGATGACTGTGTGTGTGGAACATCAGCAGAGACGAAGATCTCAGGCTGCTAACACACTTAATGTCACGTGTAAAGGCAGTTATGGACGTCGCAGGTACGACACCACGGTCTGTTTGGGGACGTCATTGTGTGATATCTCTATAACAAATCACAAATACAACCTAGTGAGCAGGCTAAACACACACACACACACACACACACACACACACACACACACACATGCGCATGTGCACACACACACACACACACACATGCACACACACCTACACACGCACACACACACACAGACACACACACACACACAGACACACGCACACATGCAACCCCCCCCCCACACACCTACACACACATACACACACACACATGCACACACACACACACACCTACACACACACACACACACACACACACACACACACACACACACACACACACACACACACACACACACACACACACACCTACACACACAGACACACACACACACACACACACACAGACACACACACACACACACACACACACACACACACACACACACACACACACACACACACACACACACACACACACACACACACACACACAGAGCATAGTGTTGTTACTTACACACACATATATGATGTGATGCCACTGATACACGACGTCCAGCCTCCAGCACTGATAAGGTTCTACAGACCAGCTCACCATCACACCTCACATCTCTGCTGCAGCTCATATGGAGGTTGTGTGAGTGTGAGGCCCGGACCTCACGGTGAGACGAGCGCTGGCAGAGAGCCCACCCTGTGTGTGTGTGTGTGTGTCTGTGTGTGTGTGTGTGTGGGTGTGTGTGTGTGTGTACGCAGACTCTGCAGCAAATTGAACTTGATGCCTGCCAGACTGCAGCACACCAACCCCTACCAACCATCTGCAGCTGGTTTAACACACACACACACACACACACACACACACACACACACACACACACACACACACACACACACACACACACACACACACACACACACACACACACACACACACACACCTTAAAAAGGAATGTGTTGTAATACGATAATAGCTCTTTTCTCCTGTCGTGTTATGAATGCTTTGTCTTTTTCTCAGCTCTTTATTCTTCAGTGTTTAATCAGTTATCCGACATCACTGGGGTCTGAGCTTTAATCTGCTCCGTGTCACAGCAGGTTCCTGTCAGGAGCTTCAAGCTAAAACTGTACAGAACTTCACTAGAGCTGCTCTGATGTCACCATGAAGTGTTCTGATGATGTAACATGTGGAGACACCAGACGGCTGGTTGGTGTGTGTGAACACAATCTCTTCCTTTCTCCTCATTCCACCCCATCAGCTGCTGTCATGTGTAGGTTCTGGAAGGTTCTGTTGGAGGATGAAGGACAGGTGCATCTGTCACCTGGGAAACCGCTCAGTCTCATTTCTACTGAGAATTCGGTTCATATTTATTTCATCCAGGCTTCAAACGAGATGTTTAGTTCACTTCAGGTGAAGTCCTTAAAATCTGTAAATATTTACTATATTTATTTATCATGTTTTACATGGAGAAGAATAAAGTGACACGTGACACACATGCGTGTGTGTGTGTGTGTGTGTGTGAGTGTGTGTGTGTGTGTGTGTGTGTGTGTGTGTGTGTGTGTGTGTGTGTGTGTGTGTGTGTGTGTGTGTGTGTGTGTGTGTGTGTAGATTTAACTTTAGTGTTTAGTGTAAAAAGAGTTTATGGAACTTTTCTGTAGTGATTGACAGCTCAGTGTTCTCTTTCTGTTTCTCTGTTTGTCTCTCCATCTGTCTCTCTGCCTGTCTCTCCGTCTTTCTCTCTGTTTGTCTCTCCGTCTTTCTCTCTGTCGGTCTCTCTATATGTCTCTCCATATGTCTGTCCATCTTTCTCTCCGTCTGTCTCATTGTCTTTCTCTCCGTCTGTCTCTCCGCCTGTCTCTCCGTCTGTCTCTCCGCCTGTCTCTCCGTCTGCCTCTCTGTCTGTCTCCCCGTCTTTCTCTCCGTCTTTCTCTCCGTCTGTCTCTCCGTCTTTCTCTCCGTCTGTCTCTCCGCCTGTTTCTCCGTCTTTCTCTCCGCCTGTCTCTCCGCCTGTCTCTCCATCTGTCTCTCCGCCTGTCTCTCCGTCTTTCTCTCCATCTGTCTCTCCGCCTGTCTCTCCATCTGTCTCTCCGCCTGTCTCTCCGCCTGTCTCTCCGCCTGTCTCTCCGCCTGTCTCTCCGCCTGTCTCTCCCCGGAGTGCTGCTTTCATTTTTGAGGTTGGGGTTTTGTAACACTGATTGGATCCATAATGTGAGCCAGATTCCTTTTACAAGCCCACAGACCGTGACCTCGGCTTTGAAACGGAGAGCTGGATAGAACGAGGGAATGAGTTGCTTTTCACAGAGGAGGAGTAGATCTGCATTTCTCTCCTCTTCTCTTTTATTTTCTCTTCTCTTTTTCTTTATTCTTCTGTTTTCTACTCTCCTCGATTTCCTTTTTTTTCTCTTCTTTTCAATCGTTTCATTTTTCTTATGTTGTCTAATTCTGTCTGATGGAGAGAGATTGTGTTGGCGCTTCAGTCAGACGCTGTCTTACCCAAGCAGTGTAGATGCACAGAGAGATGGAGAGATTCACATACAGAGAGAGGGGGAGAGGGAGGATAGAGAGATGGAGAGATGGTATGAGTTAATGATGTTAGAGAGTAATGGCATCTAGTATTTTTC
>NC_062522.1:33954513-33959513 GCF_022655615.1 Tachysurus fulvidraco | reverse complement strand
GTGAGGATTTCTGAAAAAATCCCAGAAACAAAGATTCAGTTTCAGTTACAGTGAAAAACAAGCCAAGACTTTTTACACTGATAGAGTGATGAGATTAAAACAGATACGCTTCTGTTACTGAAACTGGGGTGATTTCATTAGCAGCCGTTAAACCTGGTTAAAGTGTGTAACGTTTTTACATTAAACATTTCTTCATGTATGAGAGCAGTGTGTGTTTATAGCAGTGTGGAGAACAGCAGGGGTTTTGTTTATTATGGGTTTTAATCTTTGGATACAGCTTTGTTCAAATCAGATCAGTCTTTTATTGTTTCCATAATTACACACTCTCTCACACACACACACACACACACACACACACACACACACACACACACACACACACACACACACACACACACACAAAATGTATGTTTTTTGCAAATAACGACCTTCTATTAAACATGTCTGCTTGTGTGTGTGTGTGTGTGTGTGTGTGTGTGTGTGTGTGTGTGTGTGTGTGTGTGTGTGAGTGTGTTATTCAGTGTAATATTAATGTAATGATCAGTGTGTAATTGAGGATTAGTGGTTAGAGAGCTGCCGAGTTTTACTGAGTCTGTGTTTTGAGGAATAATGATGAACAGCATAGGGGGTAAAAGGGCATTCCTGTGGGGTAATTGTGGTCTTTGTGGTCATGGCATACACACAGCAGCAGTACCTAAACTCCAGCTCTGTCTGGGGTAAACAAACCCACCACCGAGTTATCTCCAAGCCTGGAGCTTTCACCGCTGTTATTCTTGGATCATATAATCCATCCAAAAAACAGAGTAATTGCGAGTGCGCTGGCTGATGCTGTGTTCCACTTCTCCCAGAATGCATCTGTGCTGAGTAAACTTGTGCAATAGTAAAAAAAAAAAGGTGTGGTATTTGGGGAGTTTGGAAGGCAATAGTGGAGTTCAGGGGCAGATCAGTTCACACATCAGAGTCAGACTAAAGCCTGTATCATTGTGGGCTTGTGCTATGTTTCTCTCTCTCTCTCTTTCTCACACACACACACACACACACACACACACACACACACACACACACACACACACACACACACACACACACACACACACACACACACACACACACACACACACACACAGGGGTGTGTACATATATTTATAAACACACACACACACACACACACACACACACACACACACACACACACACACACACACACACACACACATGTGATCTAGGTTAAAAGTCACTTTTACTTTTTTTTTTTTACAGTTTGTAAACGATTTAAGATGAAAACCCCAATAATACCCCAGGGCATTTATTATGTGGGTAAATGTTCAAATTTGTGCATGTGTGTATGTGTGTGTGTGTGTGTGTGTGTGTGTGTGTGTGTGTGTGTGTGTGTGTGTGTGTGTGTGCATTTGTGTTTATTTGTCTTTTAAGATCAAAGCAGTTGTGAAGTTTTTTACCCTGTGTGTTACTGCAGCGTGAACAAAGACCAATAAAGACGTCTGAGGAGGAAAAAATGTTCCTGTGGGTTTATTAAAGTAATGATGAGAAAATATCAGAAAGGTTTTTCTTTTTCATTAGAAGTGAGATCAACTTAGCGTGAATATTAACACACATAGTTACATACAAACAGATTGATTAGCCTGTAGTCCGTTAGTCTGTACGTCATGCTAACTAACAATGTCAGCGAGCTAACAGCTAACTTGTGTTAGCAGTCTGTTAAGTGCTGAGATTAGTGTAACTGCTCTGAGCAGCAGGATAAATCGTGCTATAAGACCAGGAGACGTGTCACACGGTGGCCCTATGACGTCAGACTGATATGGACACACACTTGGTCCTGATCCACTTCCTCTTCCCCAAGCTCATTTCCCTCAAGTCAATTTTACGCTCTGTAAATTTAATAGCAGAATCAGCAGCCCTGAAGTGTTTCCCTACTGAAGTGTCTGAAAGCTCGTTAAAGTCCAGCACACAATAAATCCCCTCGTGTCCACACTGACACACTGACTAAACCGAGGACTTCACAACATTATTCAGCACGACAGAGAGGAAACCGTACGCCGTCTACGCTAACGTGATGCTACAGTAACATTCAGCACGTGAGTGTAATGATTTGGGTCGCAGCCGCAGCGCAGGCTTGTGGTCATGTCTGGAAAAGCTTTGTTGTGGCTGCTAATTGCTTTGCTGGCTAGTTCACACAACATGCTACTTTGACCTGCCATTAGCACGCGAGTGTGCGGTTTTGGGATGTAGCCCATGATTGTGTGTAATTGGCTAGCGCTCGCACACTAATGACATCACCATGTGGCTCGTCTGAACAGTAGCTCATGTAAATACACACAGAACCGTTTTTGGAAGCGTACCTGTAGTGACATTAGCAGCTGGACTGTGCGAGTTTTCCTCCCATCGTAACCGAGCTGTGCCAGTTTGGACCCAGCAGACAGACAGCAGCACCATCATTTCCCAAAAGACCTTTACATGAAGTGCCAGGTGAAGTGAGCTGTACGGCCTGAGTTACCTTCTGCTCCTAGTACTGCATCACAGCAGCTGACGAGCCAGAGAAGGAAAGCTGACTAAAAATGATTCCTAGATCCTCACGACAAAAAAAACAAAAAAAAAAAAAAAAAAAAAAAAAAAAAAAAAAAAAAAAAAAAGGAAAAAAAAAAAAATAAAAAAAAAAAAAAAAAAAAGAAAAAAAAAAAAAAAAACAAACAAAAAAAAAAAAAACACACAAACAAACAAAAGAGAACGAACAAAAAACAAAAAACACACAAAAAACACACAAAAAAAAAAAAAACAAAAAACACAAAAAACAAAAAAAAAAACAAAAACAAACACACACAAACACAAAACACAAAGATACCAAAAAACAAACAAAACAAAAAAAAAAAAACAAAAATAACAACAAAAAAAAGAAAGAGAAAGAAAAAAAAAAAAAAAAAAAAACACACAAAAAAAACAACAAAAAAAAACAAAAACACACCACACAACAAACAAACACACACACCACACAAACACACACACACACAAACACACAACAAAACACACCCAAAAAACAACACACACACAAAAAAACACACACACAAAAACAAACAAAAACAAACACAAACACAAAAACACAAATAACAAAACACACACAAACAACACAGCAAAACAACACACACACTCACAAACACACACTCACACCACACACACAAAAGCACACACACATCACGAACACGACTCATCACACACTCACACACTCACACTCACTCATCACACACTCACACTCACACACACTCACACTCACTCATCACACACTCACACTCACACACACTCACACTCACTCATCACACACTCACACACTCTCAATCAGAGATAGGTAGATAAGTGGCATAAGAGATATCTCTGTCTCTGTATCTAGCGATATATGTAGATCGTAGAGCTCTCTATCTCGATCTCATCGTAGACTCTCTCTCATATCTATATCTCATATCGTCTCTCTCTCTCTCTCTCTCTCTCTCTCTTTCTCTCTCTCTCCCTCTCTCTCTCTCTCTCTCTCTCTCTCTCTCTCTCTCTCTCTCCCTCTCTCTCTAGGAGCGTGAGCACATTATGCTTCTCTTTCACTCTTTAGTGAACAGGACATGAGTTTTTTATGTTTATTAAACATGACAAAGATCGAACAGCGAGTTTCACAGACACTATAAACGACGAAGCAGCAGAAGAGTCGTGAGACGAGGACTCATCAGCTGCGGTGTGTGTACACTCGTCATGCCGTCAGACGGAGAACTCGGGCACCTCGTGCGGCTCCGCTGACCAACGTCACGAGATAACGTGCGTATATAAGATTTAGGGCCACGAGCCGCTTTGGGCTCAGATGTCTGGAATGTTTGCAGGTTCCTTCGTTCCAGAGCAGACGTGCTGCATCTGATCAGCACACGTTTATACAGACGGCTGTGATGTGGCGAGAGAGCCGAGCCGAAAGGCGGCCGAGGTGTTTTCAGCTGGAGTTGTGCTTTTGATCTGTCGTAGCCGTCTGTCATCACTTAATCGTGTTTACACGAGTCGAACCGCCGTTAAAGCGAAACACAGAGACGTGAGCGCTTACACAGAGACGTGAGCGCTTACACAGAGACGTGAGCGCTTACACAGAGACGTGAGCGCTTACACAGAGACGTGAGCGCTTACACAGAGACGTGAGCGCTTACACAGAGACGTGAGCGCTTACACAGAGACGTGAGCGCTTACACAGAGACGTGAGCGCTTACACAGAGACGTGAGCGCTTACACAGACACGTGAGCGCTTACACAGAGACGTGAGCGCTTACACAGAGACGTGAGCGCTTACGCAGAGACGTGAGCGCTTACGCAGAGACGTGAGCGCTTACGCAGAGACGTGAGCGCTTACACAGAGACGTGAGCGCTTACACAGAGACGTGAGCTCTTACACAGAGACGTGAGCGCTTACACAGAGACGTGAGCGCTTACACAGACACGTGAGCGCTTACGCAGAGACGTGAGCGCTTACGCAGAGACGTGAGCGCTTACGCAGAGACGTGAGCGCTTACGCAGAGACGTGAGCGCTTACGCAGAGACGTGAGCGCTTACGCAGAGACGTGAGCGCTTACACAGAGACGTGAGCGCTTACACAGAGACGTGAGCTCTTACACAGAGACGTGAGCGCTTACACAGAGACGTGAGCGCTTACACAGAGACGTGAGCGCTTACACAGAGACGTGAGCGCTTACACAGAGACGTGAGCGCTTACACAGAGACGTGAGCGCTTACACAGAGACGTGAGCGCTTACACAGAGACGTGAGCGCTTACACAGAGACGTGAGCGCTTACACAGAGACGTGAGCGCTTACACAGAGACGTGAGCGCTTACACAGAGACGTGAGCGCTTACACAGAGACGTGAGCGCTTACACAGAGACGTGAGCGCTTACTCACCTTCCCTTCGCTCCGTGTTCATAGTTTGTACGTACGCTGCTCATCAGATTTCAAACATGAGGCGACGCTCTGCAG
>NC_062522.1:33944513-33947013 GCF_022655615.1 Tachysurus fulvidraco | reverse complement strand
ATATAGTGTCTAAGGTTTGTGTGATGAGTCGTCTGGCTTAATGTCTGAACCACACGAGTTCTGTCTTTCTCTCCTGCTTTATTCACAACATCCGAAAATGAGAAATGTGTGTGTGTGAGTGTGTGAGTGTGTGAGTGTGTGAGTGTGTGAGTGTGTGAGTGTGTGTGTGTGTGTGTGTGTGTGTGTGTGAGAGAGAGAGAGAATTTGTGTGTGTGTTTTATGTGTCTGTGTGTGAGAGAATGTGTGTGTGTGTGTGTGTGTGTGTGTGTGTGTGTGTGTGTGTGTGTGAGAGAATTTGTGTGTGTGTTTTGTGTGTCTGTGTGTGAGAGAATGTGTGTGTGTGTGTGTGTGTGTGTGTATGTGTGTGTGAGAATTTGTATGTGTTTGTTTTGTGTGTGTTTGTTTTGTGTGTGTGTATGTGTGTGTGTGTGTGTGTGTGTGTGTGTGTGTGTGTGTGTGTGTGTGTGTGTGTGTGTGTGTGTATCTAGAGTGTTCACTGTAGGCTTGGGATAATTTGTTGATGGATTATCACAATAGCTTCGAGTCAGAAGATTTAGTTGTCTGTGTGAAATCATGGCGTCTGCAGCTTCAACACAAAATAAACAAAACTAAATCATCTTGTTCCTGATACGTTGTGTTTCTTTGTTAAGCTGCTGTCTGACTGGGGATCAGAGCAACACTCCATCTTTCTGTGATGGATCTTATCTTCAGATCAAACACGACAGCTTAGTGTTCATCATCAGGTCTTCACTTTACAGCAGGTCACTCGGTCTCTGCTGATCTTCTCCACACAGCACATGTGTGTGTGTGTGTGTGTGTGTGTGTGTGTGTGTGTGTGTGTGTGTGTATTCTTTTAATTCCATCTGATTCATTTCCAGTCCATAATGAGTTTATTTACCATCCATACATCAGGGCTCTGACTGTTTCACACCTCATTAATTAGTGGCTAATTCAGTATTATTAATGTGACATCATCAAGTAGCACAACAGGAAAATGGCACTCTACACAATCTGACACTTCACAGAGGAAAAGGGGAAGCTCCTGATCCTGCTCTGACCATCAGTAATGGGTCATCACCATCAGCATCACCATCAGCATCACCATCACCATCAGCATCAGCATCAGCATCAGCATCAGCATCGGGTTTATAGGCCAAGTGTGTTGATGTTGACACACACAAGGAATTTGGTTCCAGCTGTTTGTGACTCTCTGAAGTACACACATAAATAACACTATACAATACACACATAAATAACACTATACTATACAATACACACATAAATAACACGAGACGAGACAAGACACACAGAAAGAACACGAGTACGAGACAAGACACACAGAAAGAACACGAGACAAGACACACAGAAAGAACACGAGACGAGACAAGACACACAGAAAGAACACGAGACGAGACAAGACACACAGAAAGAACACGAGACAAGACACACAGAAGAACAACGAGACGAGACAAGACACACAGAAAGAACAGGACGAGCCAAGACACACAGAAAGAACACGAGACTATACAAGACACACAGAAAGAACACGAGACGAGACAAGACACACAGAAAGAACACGAGACGAGACAAGACACACAGAAAGAAACACGAGACAAGACACACAGAAAGAACACGAGACAAGACACACAGAAAGAACACGAGACATACACACAGAAAGAACACGAGACGACACAAGACACACAGAAAGAACACGAGACAGACAAGACACACAGAAAGAACACTACGAGACAAGACACACAGAAAGAACACTAGACGAGACAAGACACACAGAAAGAACACGAGACAGACAACACACAGAAAGAACACTAGACGAGACAAGACACACAGAAAGAACACGAGACGAGACAAGACACACAGAAAGAACACTAGAACAAGACACACAGAAATAACACGATACGATACAAGATACACACACAAATAACACTATACTATACAATACACACATAAATACACTATACTATACACACACACATAATAACACTATACTATACAATACAACACATAAATAACACTATACTATACATAAATACAAGCACTACATAAATAACAAACTAGAACTATACAATACACACATAAATAACACTATACTATACAATACACACATAAATAACACTATACTATACAATACACACATAAATAACACTATACTGTACAATACACACATAAATAACACTATACTATACACACACACATAAATAACACTATACTATACAATACACACATAAATAACACTATACTATACACACACACATAAATAACACTATACTATACAATACACACATAAATAACACTATACTATACAATACACACATAAATAACACTATACTATACAATACACACATAAATAACACTATACTATACAATACACACATAAATAACACTATACTATACAATACACACATAAATAACACTATACTATACAATACACACATAAATAACACTATACTATACAATACACACATAAATAACACTATACTAT
>NC_062522.1:33929436-33931936 GCF_022655615.1 Tachysurus fulvidraco | reverse complement strand
TTGACCTAAAGCTTTGGGTTCAGTGCTGTTTATAATTAAACACCTTGAGCATCAGATGACGTGCTGAATGTTTCTAATTTGTGACAGGATGAAGGTGACAGTGTGTGTGTTGAGTGTTGAGTGTTGTGTGTAACACGCGTCTCTTTGCTCCTGCAGCGGTTCAGGTTCACATCCTGAAGTCGGACAAGGCGGCCGACTGGTGGAAATTTACCGTGAACATCGTGTCGGTGTACAAGCAGAGCGAGAGCCGCATCCGGCGAGGAGACCAGCTGCTGTGGGTCCGAGCCAAAGACGTGGCCTGTAAGTGTCCCAGAATCAAAACAGGGAAGAAGTACCTGCTGCTGGGGAACAACGAGGACGCGCCGGGGCAGAGCGGCATGGTGGCTGATAAAGGAAGTCTGGTCATCCAGTGGAGGGACACATGGGCTCGCAGACTGCGCAAGTTCCAGCAGAGAGAGAAAAAAGGCAAATGCAAGAAGCCTTAAAGAGATAAACATCAAGTAACGCTGAGTCAGAGACAGACGATCTGAACTCAAATAGTCACACAGATCTGATGCAGTGCAGAGAGAGAGAGAGAGAGAGAGAGAGAGAGAGACTGCCGCTCGAAACGGAGACGTTTCATTAAACAGGAAGTTCTCGCCTGTCATGAAGGACCTCACCTCACAGTTATATCTTATCCACATCCTTCAGGTGGACCTGCGGTGTGTCTCTGTGAAACATCATCAACACTCTCCACAAATCAGACTCACGAGCGACGCTCAGTAACCCACAGACACTCCATTCATCACCACCAGTTTATCATCACTTCATCCAGCATCATCATCATCATCCTCATCCTCTCTAAAAGATGCTTGTGTTTATGTTGTACATTTTTAATCCAGCACACAGTATATCAAATAAAATACAATCTTTTTTTTGTTTAAAACCAGCCCCTATTAACACCTCCTGTGGATTTTATCTAATTAATATGCGTTTAATTAACATACACACACACACACACACACACACGCACGCACACACAAAAAAACACACGCACAAAAACACACACGCACACACACATACACGCACGCACGCACACACGCACAAAAACGCACGCATGCACACACACACATACACACACATTCAGAAAACTTTAATGAATTTAATGAAATGTTTGAATCAGAAAAACGCCTCATTTATTAATTTACTAAATCTATAAGTAAAAGAGATGTGTGTTTGTGTGTGTGTGTGTGTGTGTGTGTGTGTGTGTGTGTGTGTGTGTGTGTGTGTGTGTGTGTGTGTGTGTGTGTGTGTGTGTGTGTTGCATGGCTAACACCTGAGATGAAGGAGTGGTTGTTGTTGGTTTGTTGTGTAAATTGAATCATCACAAAGGATTAATTTGATTAATTTAACATTAAATTAAATTAACATTAATTTAAATGTTTCCATGTAAAAAGCTGGTTAGAGACGTGATCTGATCACAGGAAGGTTTGGAGACGTCTTTATGGTGTGAGCAGAGCGAGAAGGTCAGAACGTCATTCACTATAAAACCTGATGTGACATTATAAACATTCCCACATCACATGACCACCGTCTCATCGTCTCATTGGTTAAATGTGGAAATGTTGTGTGTGTTTTTGCTTTGTCTCCTTTATCAATTAAACAATTACACAAAAAACGTCCAAATATGTGATCTGGTAAAAGTCCAATTGTTTTAGTTTAGTTTTGCATTTATGTTTAAATTTGAAAAAATCAGGTCCATATTTAATAAACAGCTGAATGACACACACACACACACACACACACACACACACACACACACACGTCACAGTGGATTATTTATCACTTGTAAATAAGCACGTGCTGATCATCTGATTTAAACCCCACAGTGTCACGTGGACACTTTGTGAAACTTCTTTTGTTCTATGATGTAAAGTTGTTTGTGTGTGAAGTTGTTTGTGTGTGAAGATGTTTGTGTGTGAAGTTGTTTGTGTGTGAAGTTGTTTGTGTGTGAAGTTGTTTGTGTGTGAAGTTGTTTGTGTGTGAAGATGTTTGTGTGTGAAGTTGTTTGTGTGTGAAGTTGTTTGTGTGTGAAGTTGTTTGTGTGTGAAGTTGTTTGTGTGTGAAGTTGTTTGTGTGTGAAGTTGTTTGTGTGTGACGTTGTTTGTGTGTGAAGTTGTTTGTGTGTGAAGTTGTTTGTGTGTGACGTTGTTTGTGTGTGACGTTGTTTGTGTGTGAAGATGTTTGTGTGTGACGTTGTTTGTGTGTGAAGTTGTTTGTGTGTGAAGTTGTTTGTGTGTTATATTTTATGGATGTTATGATTTTTATGAATAAAACACTGCTTCATTTCTTTGTTTAAGTAGCTGATAATTTTCCCCCATTTGCATTCTGGTTTAGTGAAGTTTAGTGAAGGAGAACAGTGTAGTTAAAGACTAAATATAACCGACCCACACTAAGACTAACACTAAGACTAACACCAACACCCACACTAACACCAACACTAAGACTAACACCAACACTA
>NC_062522.1:33891936-33909436 GCF_022655615.1 Tachysurus fulvidraco | reverse complement strand
AATAAGAATCTTAGAGTATCAGTATAATTGGGGAGGAGATACATACGAGTATGGCTTCATGCCGTGGGATGTGGGGCATGTTATTCACTCGTTTTATTAGTAAAAGGAATGTCCCATTGTGTTGTGTGTTTGTGTGTGTGTGTGTGTGTGTGTGTGTATGTGTGTGTGTGTTCTGGTTGAGGGCCCCTATGAGTTCAATCAGAGAAGTGGTATGGGGTTATCTGGTCTTTGTGTAGGCTGCAGTCATTCTGGAGCTAGTTGTGGGTGTGTGACACTGTGGAATGTAGCCCTCAATAAAAATCATAAAACTGGGTTGCTCATCAGTTGATTGGAGAGTAGATGCCGAATTTTGGGGTGCCTGGGTCCTGAAATCTAAGTGACCTGTACCAGACGCAGTGTAATCCTGGAAACACATTGAAAGGTATCTTCTCATTGTACAGTTTAGTGAGCTCTATATTCAGGTGGTGAATGTTGGGGCGTCTGAGATTAAAGCTCTCCTGCTTAGTGATGTAGGCCCCCGTTATGAATTTACCAGGATTCTTTTTATTCCTGCAACAGTAAGCGCTCCAAAAATGACTGGGAATGTTAATTCCTTCTGGATATTCTCTTCCGTCTCTTCTTATGGATATCCAGTCCTTCCCTGGGACGACTCCGGTCACAATGTACACCTGGTAAGGGTCGAGTTCGCACGTCTGATTTATTTCTTTAAGTATCAGTGTCTCCACTTTCTCGGCCCATTTTTGGTTGCTGTCCGGTGTTTGTGGAGCTACGTTAGTTAAAGTGAAGGTGGAATTTGCTTGATCCTGATCAGCAGCAAACATGCGTGGAAACACGTGACCTCTAGTAAACCCTGTACCTGTATAATCAGAGTTCACGGCCTGGTTATATATACTTCCTGCTTCTCTCGGGGAATCAATCATCTCTCTCGATCCTTTAGTATCATCCAGCTGTTATGGAGGAGAAATGTAAGAGTAATGAAATAAACACAAAGATGTTAATCAGCTCCCTCAACACAAATACATCTATATTAAATACATATATTGATAAATACAACTATAATAAACCAGTGAGACACATTTAACTATCGTATTTACTCGCTGCTCTCTGTGTTCACTGTGTTTTACTGCACTAACAGTGTCTAGTCTTTAGTTCATTACTTATATATTACACATGTTAATGATTCACTAATGAAATAAACACACTGACTGACCTGAGGTTCAATTTTCCACGTTTTTGTGCGTCTAGTCTCTCCTTCCTGAGAGAACGTGTAGGCCGAGTAAACAGGGATCCTCCTCACAGTGTCGTACACGGTGGCAAACCTGAATTTGCCTTGCCAGCGCTGGCAAATCTTCTTATACTGCCATCCAGGGAAGACAGTGGGGATGATGATGTCACTTGGTTTGTCCGGGTTTGGGATGAAGAACTGAGGACAGGATTGTTCAAAAGACTTAACAACCTCCGTCAGGGTCGGTGAGGAGAAATAGAAGAGCAGGAACACCAGAGCGAGGAGCTTCATCCTGACACACAGTGAAGGAGTGTGTGATGAGGAACAGTGTGTGAGGAGTGTGAGGTCAGGAGTGTTTTATGGAGTGTGTGAATTGTGTGAGGTCAGGAGAGTGTGATTAGTGTGTAATGAGGAGTGAGTGATGAGGAGTGTGTGATGGAGTGTGTGATGAAGAGTGTGTGATCTCAGGAGCGCAGAAATCTACATGGGACAAAATAACAGAAGTGTTCTCAGATAGAGATTCAGTGCTTGGACAAACAAACAAACAAACAAACAAACAACTATTTATCTATTGTCAGGACACAGCCCGGACTTTGGCCATGTGCATCTGTTTATGTTTAGTGTCACGTGTCTGCCCCGCCCTTGTCACTTCCTCCCCGCCTCTGCACACCTGTTCCTCATGTGTTAATTGTTGTCAGTATTTAGTCGTGTTGCCTTAAGGAATCCTCTGTTGTGTTCTAGTCGTGTCTGCTGTTGTCTTTGTCCTGTTCTGTGTTTAACCCTGTTTATGCTGGACGTCTGAAGGGACAGTGTGAGGAGAGGTAAAGTCCCTTTGAGCTGCAGGAGGGCAGTCCTGTCACTACTGCAGAAAAAGGGAGACCTGATGGACCTGAGGATCTGGAGCCCGGTGTCACTACTGTACACTGACTGTAAGCTGCTCTCAAAAGCTCCAGCCTCGAGACTGACTAAGGTTATAGAGCACATTCACCAGGACCAGACGTACTGTGTGCCTGATGGGTCCATATTTGATCATGTGTATTTAAATTGACATTTTGAACATGGGGCAGTTGTGGCTCAACTGGTTAAGGCTCTGGGTTGTTGATCAGAGGATCGCAATTCAAGCCCCAGCACAACCAAGCTGCCACTGCTGGGCCCTTGAGCAAGGCCCTCAACCCTCCCTGCTCCAGGGGTGTTGTATCATAGCTGCCCCTGTACTCTGACCCCAACATCCTTAGGGGTATGTGAAGAAAAGAATTCCACTGTGCTGTAATGTATATGTGGTGATAATAAAGGCTTCTATGCCCCCCTTCTATCTCCAGACTGTTGGGCTTAAAGACTGGTCTGATTTCTCTAGATCAGGAAAAGACACTTGACCGGAATGAGCATGAATATTTGTGGAAGTTGCTGGAGACCTTTGGGTTCAACTCAGGTTTTATAGCCATGAGCAAAGTGTTGTACAGTGACACTGAGAGTTCTGAAGGTTAACAGAGATTTTTGTGCCCCTTCTAAAGTGTACAGAGGTATAAGACAAGGCTGTTCTCTGTCAGGCTTGTTGTGTTCACTAGCACTTACCTCTTTTAAATAGACTGAGATCTAATGTATCTGGGTTTAATATTCCACACAGCAATGATACACTGGTAGTTATGATTGCCTCGCAGAAAGATGTGCATGCGAGCATACACACAGATACAAACTAATACACACAGATATTCATACTGTACACATACACAAACTAATACACACAGATATTCACACTGTACACATACACAAACTAATACACACAGATATTCATACTGTACACATACACACAGATAAAAACTAATACTTGTTTTTTCCTTTTTAAATGGAAATTTTAAACGCCAACCACTCTCAATATGCCACTCTCACAGAGAGAGAGAGAGAGAGAGAGAGAGAGAGAGAGAGACAGAGAGACAGAGAGAAAGAGACAGAGAGAAAGAGACAGACAGAGAGACTTTGACTTTTACACATCTTTGATTACCAAAAGTTAACACACACCCATTCAGTACAAATTAAAATATGTAGATATAGCAAACAAAAACAGGAAAAAAAGCAAGATATATATACAGAAATAAATATAAAGAAATAAATATGTAAGGAGATAAAAGAAAGAAAGAAAGAAAGAAAGAAAGAAAGAAAGAAAGAAAGAAAGAAAGAAAGAAAGAAAGATAGAAAGAATCATACAGTCCTAGGACCTCTGCTCTTCTCGATATACATGCTTCCCTTAGGGAACATCGTTAGAAGACATGGGATTTCCACTGTTCTGATGATGATACACAGTTATATATCTCATCAAAACCAGATGAATTTAAAGTGTCCAAATTAACTGGGTGCGTTAGAGAGATAAAAGACTGGATGTAATTTTCTGTTATTAAACTGTGATAAGACAGAAATACTACTTATAGGTCCAAAAACCAGTGCACAGTGCACACAGTGTGATTTTTGACATCAACACAACATTTATCAGACTGTATATTTAGTTCTTTCTAACTGTTCACTTTTTGTGCTCTCATCACAGAAAAAAACAAACTTATCAAGGTCTGAAAAATTATCACTCACTTTTATACCTGCTTTTTCTTTTGTTTTATCCAAAAAAGTATTTATTTCCAAGTAGATGGTCACAGAAAAAAACTTTAATCTGACAAAAGTAATAATCAATAAAAATTCTATGAAAGTTAACCAGTGAAAGTCAGACATTGCTTTTCAACCATTATTCAACGGAACTATTTAAAAAAATAAAGTCATGGAACAGGCCTAGACAAAAATGATGGTACACCTAGAAAAGACTGAAAATAATGTGACCAAAGGGACGTGTTCATTCAAGGTGTGTCCACTAATTAGTATTACAGGTGTCTACAATCTGGTAATCGTACTAGAAACAGACTTCAGTAGAAGTGAAAGTCACCTTTTAGAACATTACTGAAGTAAAAGTCTTAAAGTATCTGATATTTACTGTACTTAAGTATCAAAAGTCATTTTCTGATATTTAATGTACTTAAGTATTTGAAGTAAAAGTAAAAAGTAAAATGTCAGTGATTTTCAGTAGGTATAAGATCAGGGGCAGTTCTAGGGTTTCATCTTTAGGGGTTTTATCCCTCAGTGAGAATTTAAAACAAGAAGACTTTTATATTATATATTATATGACTACATAGTAAGCCAAAAGTTATGGTGTTATTAAATGGTAAAAGTGGACACCAAAATTTTATGCATGATGTAATGATGTCAGTCTTGAATCAGATCAGTTCATGTGTGTGTGTGTTCTCTACAAACAGTGTGTCCGATGTATGACGTCACTCACTCACTCACACACTCTTTTTCTACCGCTTATCCACAAACTACCTCGGGTCACGGGGAGACTGTGTCTGTGTCTATCTCAGGCTTCAAGACCAAATCAATAAATGTTATTTTTATTTAGTATTGATGTTGCATTAATATTTAGTTTGTGCTACAACTCTGGTAATAAGAATAGTGACATTTCACTGCTTTTGGTTGCCGCCGTTATAGATAAACGCCCCCCGCTCTGACTGCGCGTGCACGCTGCGCGTACCTGTGCTTCTCCGTACAGCGTGCGGAGCGTAATACAATCTAGGAGCAGTGATACACCAAACCTCCCTTATTACAGTCACACACATTTCTGCTGACTTTATTTTGTAGTAACGAGTAACGAAGATGTTTAGTGGGAATATAACGGAGTAAAAGTTTACATTTTATCTCGGAAATGTAGTGGCGTAAAAGTGAAAGTTGTCATAAATTTAAATAACGAAGTAAAGAACAGATACGTGACATTTCTACTTAAGTACGGTAACGAAGTGTTTGTGCTCCGTTACATTACAACACTGGTCTTATGTAGGTTACTTTGTTCATCAGGAGGACAACGGGCTTAGAGGATTTTACGGAGCCCCCACAATGTATGGGGCAGGGTTGGGGCTTTGATCAAAAGCCTTTTCAGAATTGCTGTTCTGTTATCACAAGAGGATTCGATATCGCTAATCCTCATTAAAAACGGCGACCAAGGTTACAGTATTTTACACAATAAAGTTATTTAAATTTTATTTATTAAAATAAAATGTTAAAATACAAAATTGTAATCTTTGAGAGTTATTTAAAATCAACTCAGTGAGATCGCTTAATCACGGGAGGTAATGAATAAGGATTGTAAGAATCGTCATCGCTTTTACGGGATGAAGATGTGGAAACAAAGTGAGTAGGTGGTGTGGGAGGGTAAGAACCTTTAGGTCTTTTTATAGCAGATATTTTACAGCAAACATCTCCATTAAGTATTGTTGAAAATGATATGTTTTATATAGCTGTAGTGTGTAATAACTGTTTCAACCCTAAAGGGCCGTGAGACTCAGAATCAAATCCACCATGTGAGATCCTTCAATAGTTTTACCATTAAAATTAAATTCACCAATTATTGTTCCACAGAACATAAAATTTTATCCATAATGTATGACGCATTTTTCTTGCTCCTTGCAGAAATGTCAGCAAGCACCTTTTTGTTCAATACCATCTTCAGGGTGTAGAGTTACAGTCACCGTTGTCAGGGTGGGCCGCAATGGAGGACTCAACTGTAGGACACCGATATAAATAATAAAAGTCTTTAATGAGCTTGACAAAATAATCAGGCAAGGCAGGCAAACACTCAGCGTAAAGACCGGTCTCTAATCCAGTACACAGGCAGGCAAAGAATACGGGGCAGGCAAAACCACCGAGTGAAAAACAAACAGAGTCAAACCAGGCAAGGAACCATTTTGTTTTTTAAACAATAAACTCTAAAATGCGGCCATTTTGTGGACAGAGTGCCGACAGCCGTAGTTTCTTTTTAACTCTCCGGTATATTTGGTAGAGACAGGGTCAGCTTAGCGTATTGTTGATCACTGAGTTTAACCAAGTTGAAACATTTTTTTAGGGCTGATGTTTAGACCTTCTTATATGTTAAGATCAGTCCTGGACAATGACACGCGATTGCATCATCCACGTTGTTCAACATTTTTTCTTAGATTTCCATTTTCTTCTGTTATGTTTTTAAGTTTATCAAGCTGATGATTAGGGACGAAATACATTTTTCCACAATCTTCATGCTAATTTTTATGAAAAGCAAACTGAATCCCTCCACGTTACCGACCGCTAAAACACACTCGTCTATGCCCGCTACACTCGCCACCCAAAGCCATGCCAGGAAGTCAAACATTTTATGCAGTTTTGTGCTCAAATCCACCATGCTACTCCACCACTCTGCTCACACACACATACACTTACACACCTACACACACGTATGAACACACAGTTAGTAGCTCACTCACACTCACACAACAAAATTCATTCATCGAAGATTTTAAATGGAGTAAACTGCATTAAATGCCGAAAGTTGAGCACCGACCTCTCTCGTGCGTTCAACACGACACCGTCACGCTTCCACCGAGAGAGAAGAAGAAAGAGAGAGAAGGAGATTTTCTCACCACAAGTTGCTAGAACTTTATGCTGGAGTTCAGTAGAAGTTGTGAGATGATCACGAGATCTATGTACAGTGAAATGTGGAGGCTGCGCTCCTCTAACGTACCTCTGGATCATCTGACTTCCGGTACCGTCTTTCTACTGGTATACATTTGGTATATCTCACATATAGTGTATTGTAAGAAAAGAGAGCTGAAGAAGTAAAAAATCACTAAAAAGATTCTTCACAAGAAAGTGGGACCTTCTCCAAAGTCAGAAGCAGACAAAATTTTGTCTCCCAATAATTAAAAAAAAAAAAAAATTAAAACTGAGCCGATGTCCTACTTGTTGTCCTCAGATACAGACAAAGACACTGATTCACTACAGAGGAGGAAGCAACATGAGGCAAACTATCCAAGGCATACATATTAACCTTGCCAAGAAATACCTCCCTATTCCTGCCAAAATTTCCCCATAAAGAAGGTTTTTAGCGTGAATTGGGGGCAATGTCACATGTCTCGCCGGACGCAGTGGGCAGGCTTGTGTATCTTGCTAAAAACCTGTAAAATGCTGGCACCTGTGTGATTTTATTTAGCATTTTATTTATTTTTTATTTATTTATTTGTTCAGGGATCTTTTTTCAGGTGACAACTATTTATTTTATAAAAAATTATTTAAGTCTTCCCTCATATTTTCTTATATTATTTCATTTTGCTCGAATAACCAGAAAATGTAAAGACTTGTGAAAGTTGTACTGATTATGTTTTTTTTGTTTTAAATAACAAGAAAACTTATTAGGCCACTTACACACTGTAGGTAAAAGACCACGTACACACTACAGGTAAAAGACCACGTACACACTGTAGGTAAAAGACCACATACACACTGCAGGTAAAAGACCACGTACACACTGCAGGTAAAAGACCACATACACACTGTAGGTAAAAGACCACGTACACACTGCAGGTAAAAGACCACATACACACTGCAGGTAAAAGACCACGTACACACTGCAGGTAAAAGACCACATACACACTGCAGGTAAAAGACCACATACACACTGTAGGTAAAAGACCACGTACACACTACAGGTAAAAGACCACGTACACACTGTAGGTAAAAGACCACATACACACTGCAGGTAAAAGACCACGTACACACTGCAGGTAAAAGACCACATACACACTGTAGGTAAAAGACCACGTACACACTGCAGGTAAAAGACCACGTACACACTGCAGGTAAAAGACCACGTACACACTGCAGGTAAAAGACCACGTACACACTGCAGGTAAAAGACCACATACACACTGTAGGTAAAAGACCACGTACACACTGCAGGTAAAAGACCACGTACACACTGCAGGTAAAAGACCACATACACACTGCAGGTAAAAGACCACATACACACTGTAGGTAAAAGACCATGTTCACACTGTAGGTAAAAGACCACGTTCACACTGCAGGTAAAAGACCACGTACACATTGTAGGTAAAAGACCACGTACACACTGCAGGTAAAAGACCACGTACACACTGCAGGTAAAAGACCACGTACACACTACAGGTAAAAGACCACGTTCACACTGCAGGTAAAAGACCACGTTCACACTACAGGTAAAAGACCACGTACACACTGCAGGTAAAAGACCACGTACACACCGCAGGTAAAAGACCACGTACACACTGTAGGTAAAAGACCATGTTCACACTGTAGGTAAAAGACCACGTACACACTGTAGGTAAAAGACCATGTTCACACTGTAGGTAAAAGACCACGTACACACTGCAGGTAAAAGACCACGTACACACTGCAGGTAAAAGACCACGTTCACACTACAGGTAAAAGACCACGTACACACTGCAGGTAAAAGACCACGTTCACACTACAGGTAAAAGACCACGTACACACTACAGGTAAAAGACCACGTACACACTACAGGTAAAAGACCACGTACACACTGTAGGTAAAAGACCACGTACACACTGCAGGTAAAAGACCACGTACACACTACAGGTAAAAGACCACGTACACACTACAGGTAAAAGACCACGTACACACTGCAGGTAAAAGACCACGTTCACACTACAGGTAAAAGACCACGTACACACTGTAGGTAAAAGACCACGTACACACTGTAGGTAAAAGACCACGTACACACTACAGGTAAAAGACCACGTACACACTACAGGTAAAAGACCACGTACACACTGTAGGTAAAAGACCACGTTCACACTACAGGTAAAAGACCACGTACACACTACAGGTAAAAGACCACGTACACACTGTAGGTAAAAGACCACGTACACACTGTAGGTAAAAGACCACGTACACACTGCAGGTAAAAGACCACGTACACACTACAGGTAAAAGACCACGTTCACACTGCAGGTAAAAGACCACGTACACACTGCAGGTAAAAGACCACGTTCACACTACAGGTAAAAGACCACGTACACACTGCAGGTAAAAGACCACGTTCACACTACAGGTAAAAGACCACGTACACACTACAGGTAAAAGACCACGTACACACTACAGGTAAAAGACCACGTACACACTACAGGTAAAAGACCACGTTCACACTGCAGGTAAAAGACCACGTTCACACTACAGGTAAAAGACCACGTACACACTGCAGGTAAAAGACCACGTACACACTACAGGTAAAAGACCACGTACACACTGCAGGTAAAAGACCACGTACACACTACAGGTAAAAGACCACGTACACACCGCAAGTCTTAACGCTCAATTCAGATATTTTGCTCAGATCAGATTTTTTTGTTTGGCTGTTCACATTACCTTTTAAAATGTGACCTATATCAGATACCAGTGTGAACTGTTTGCTGTTTCGAACTGACCCGCATGCACAAACGAACGATAACGATGACGTCACACGCAGCACGCCGTCGTGCTAAAGTTAGCGAGGTTACGGAGGAAGTATCGTATCATCTGGTGCAAGCAAACATATCATGTGATGCTGTAATGTGATGTATTCAGTGCAAACATTATGAGCTGGTTCACGTAAACACTTTATATAACACACTTAACACACACACGTTACCGGTCACGTTTGTGTCACGTTTTCGTCAGCGCATAATTGTGACGAATGTCGATGTAGATTGACGTCAAATCTGCCTTGGTTGTTCACACTGTGGCCACATTGGAAAAAAATCAGATTTGGGTCTGATTCAGGACCACATATGGAAGTTTTGAGTGTTCACACTACTCCTGAAGAAGTCTGACCTGGTCGCTTGACCCCGGATTTGGGCCACTTTTACCTGCAGTGTGAACGGGGCTTTAAGGGCACTTTGCACTTTTAGTCCGAATAAGCAGTTCATATGTTTGGTTATATTGTTTCTGTTCAATAGTCTCTAGTGTTTTATCCTTGACTGACAAAAGAGACACTTTGCTGCAAGGAGTGGAGCTTCTCCAGCGTCCCAGTGTGGCAAAGCCTTCACTGCCAAACCCAAGAGGGCTTCCAACAGCACCTGTGGAACATGGACATGCTGTTATTGAGTTCCAGGAGCCTGAAAATTTTAAGGGTGAGGCAGTAATTTGCCACTGGAAACATGCTAGAACTGAGAGTGTGGTATCACATGCAGATGTAGCTGCACCAGGCACCAGCCAGACTCATGTGGCAAGCATGATCCTGTGTGGTTTAACTGGCCTGGACATTAAAATCAGCATGGTCAACACCCCCCAGCACCAGAGATGTTTATCTCTGGGTTATACATCCTTTCTGCCAGGTCATCACCCATCAGTGCCAGCACCTTCGTCTCAGGGTTCTTTATCATTTTGCCAGGTCCCTAACCCTAACCCTAATGCGCATGGAGACTGTGAAAGGCAGAGCTTATGGCAAGAGGGGAGCCACCAAATAAAGCCTCTGTCAAAAGAAGGCTACCACCACCTGTGTAAATGATGTGGTGAGTCAAAGAACAAACTTACTGTCTATACTGAAATTAAAGGTCAATGGTACTGTCCAGTATCTGGGAAGACCACTGAACAGTGGGAAGTCTCCCTGTAATTCAATCAAAGAACATTTATTTAACTTCAAACACTTTTTATTTTTTCTAGCAATTTATTCTAACATTTTTTATGTTATAACCTTTGTAATAAGTGAAAAGCTCTATAGTGATAGTATTTATATAATAATTATTGTTGGTATAATATAATAATTGCCATTAAATGTAATAGTAATAATAGTTGAATTAATATATATATATAGTTATTATTAATACTTGTCTTGTAAATAAGTTAAAACAACTTGTTTAAAAGGCATGCTTGTTGAAATAAAGTGTATTAGTGAATAAAGTGTGTTGAAGAAATAAGCAAAGTGTGTTAGTCTTTCACTTTAATGGAAGTCTACGAGGAATTTAATATTAATACATTAAATTTTAATAAAAAATATATTCTTGTTAAAAAAAAAAGAATATTATCTTGCTTTTGGTAAAAGAAGGTGAAATAGAGTGAGTATTGAAGAGAAAACACTCCTTAAGGTTGTGGGTTCGAGTCTCAGACCAGCCACGACTGAGGTGCCCTTGAGTAAGGCACCGACCCCTCAACTGCTCCCCGGGTGCCGGAGCATAAATGGCTGCCCACTGCTCCGGTTGTGTGTTCACGGTGTGTGTGTGTGTTCACAGTGGGTGTGTGTTCACGGTGTGTGTGTGTTCACGGTCTGTGTGTGTTCACGGTATGTGTTCACGGTGTGTGTGTGTTCACTGCTGTGTGTGTGTGTTCACGGTGTGTGTGTGTTCACGGTCTGTGTGTGTGTTCACTGCTGTGTGTGTGTTCACTGCTGTGTGTGTTCACTTTGGATGTCAAGTGCAGAGAACAAATTCTGAGTCTGGGTCACCGTACTTAGCCGTATGTCATGTCAATTCACTACACTTCATCCAGCTGCTGGGTCGTTTCAATAGGGCTGGTCTTCGTCAAGAAGGAAAAGAAATCCTCTTCATCAGATGATTAGGAGACCTCACTGATGTGACCCTCAGCCTGACAGTCCAAGTGGTTCTGATGTAGTCATGGCCTGTGGAATAAAAACATAAATCAGGACAATTTAGACCATATAACAATATTGTAATTTTGTATTGGATAGTGTGTGTGTGTGTGTGTGTGTGTGTGTGTGTGTGTGTGTGTGTGTGTGTGTGTGTGTGTGTGTGTGTGTGTGTGTCCGTCTGTCTGTGTGTGTGTGTGTGTGTCTGTGTCTGTGTGTATGTGTGTGTCTGTGTGTGTGTGTCTGTCTGTGTGTGTGTGTGTGTGTGTGTGTGTGTCTGTGTGAGTCTGTGTGTGTGTCTGTGTGTGTCTGTGTGTGTGGGTCTGTTTGTGTGGGTCTGTGTGTGTTTCTGTGTGTGTCTGTGTGTGTCTGTGTGTGTCTGTGTCTGTGTGTGTGTGTCTGTGTGTGTGTTTCTGTGTGTGTCTGTGTTTGTGTGTGTGTGTGTGTGTGTGTGTGTGTGTGTGTGTATCTGTTTGTGTGTGTGTGTGTGTGTGTGTCTGTGTGTGTGGCTGTGTGTGTCTGTGTGTGTCTGTTTGTATGTGTGTGTATGTGTGTGTGTGTGTGTCTGTGTGTGTGTCTGTTTGTATGTGTCTGTGTGTGTGTCTGTGTGTCTGTGTGTGTGTGTCTGTGTGTGTGTGTGTGTGTCTGTGTATGTGTGTGTGTGTGTGTGTGTGTGTGTCTGTGTGTGTGTGTGTCTGTTTGTATGTGTGTGTGTCTGTGTGTGTCTGTGTTTGTGTGTGTGTCTGTGTGTGTGTCTGTGTGTGTGTCTGTGTGTGTGTGTCTCTGTTTGTGTGTGTGTCTGTGTGTGTGTCTGTGTGTGTGTTTCTGTGTGTGTGTCTGTTTGTGTGTGTGTGTGTGTTTTTGTCTGTCTGTGTGTGTCTGTGTGTATGTGTGTGTCTGTGTGTGTGTGTGTGTGTGTGTGTCTGTGTGTGTGTGTGTGTCTGTGTGTGAGTCTGTGTGTGTGTGTGTGTCTGTGTGTGAGTCTGTGTGTGTGTGTGTGTGTGTGTGTCTGTGTGTGTGTGTGTATGTGTGTGTGTGTGAGTCTCTGTGTGTGTCTGTTTGTGTGTCTGTCATTAAATTTAATTTTAAACTCAATTCACTGTTTCTATAGAAATGACACACATTAAAGAGAAAGTTCACCCAAAAAATAAAAGATCCGTCATGTGCAGGACAAAAATGAGGCCATGATCAGAAGACGTACTGTACGTGGGAGAGGCTCAAATCTCAAGCAAGGAAGCTGGTAGCCAGCTGGTTGATGAGGTACAGTATGTACTAAGGCAGTTGTTCCCAGACAGCTGACCCCCACCCCCGGTGATTTACCATCATTCTGCGCCCCCTCACTCTCATAACTGTGGTCTTGATCTTTTGTGGTCTTGATCTGCGTTTTAAACACATGTACCTTAATAAAATAACTTACTTGAGTATACAAATCTTTACTTTAGTATACAAATCAATACTTTAGTATACAAATCAATACTTTAGTATACAAATCTTTACTTTAGTATACAAATCAATACTTTAGTATACAAATCAATACTTTAGTATACAAATCTTTACTTTAGTATACAAATCTTTACTTTAGTATACAAATCATTACTTTAGTATACAAATCTTTACTTTAATATACAAATCTTTACTTTAATATACAAATCTTTACTTTAGTATACAAATCATTACTTTAGTATACAAATCATTACTTTAGTATACAAATCATATATATTTTCTAAATGACTCAGCGGTTAATGAGACTGATGTGCTTGAAATGGCTTGTATAACTCTGGGAGTTTGGGTTGTATAGGAGTTTTAGTCTTAAATCATTCTCTATGCAGAGTCTGTGTCAATATTTGTTCTTTAGGCTGGAAAGTGCTGAAAACCCACTTTCTTTTTGTGGGGGTGGCAGAGAACGGGCATGGGCATAATGCCAGGTCAATAAAAATGCACATCCCTCAGTAAATAATAACCATCAGAGATCAAGTATTGCTCTCATGCATACTATAGAACACAGCGAAATGGTACGGCAAGCATTTTAGCTTTTATACATTCACATGATATGGATTTTTGATATCAAGAATTCAGTTTTCAATACTTAAAAATGTAAATATTAAGAGTGTGATTGAACACCAAAGGGTCATTGACAGGTTTGCCACCCTCAAAGTGCGGCAACATAGATTATCTCTAGAGATATTTTTTGTTTTTGTGTGAGAAGAGGGTGGATGATGGCAGTGGGGCTCATTGGGTGCTGAGCAGAAGTGTCACGTGATTAGTGTCATGTGCAGGTGCGATGGATCGCGTACAAACCAATAGGGTGTCGGAATGGTCTATGTTTATACTTCTCATCCAACCACAATCACATTCTCTCTGTCCGGATGGCGCCATTTACCTTAGTAGGGTTTTATTTATTTTTTTGTTTTTTTTATGAAAACAATCCGAAATGAAATATAGATACTCAAAATCTCCACTTAAGTAAAGTAAAGAAGTGTTTGTAGTTTGTTACATTACACTTCGGATTATTATTATTGTTGTTGTTGTTGTTGTTGTTGTTGTTGTTATTATTATTATGATATTTTTAAACGACAAAAAATTTAAATTCCGTCTTGGTCTCGGTGATGACGTCACGCCGTCGCTTAGATACGGTTGTAAACTTTTCCGGTTGCTGGGGAGCGTTCGATTTGTAAACTTTTACCCTGCTTGCGGTTTGTTGTCATTCTGTTGTGAGTTTGTTGTGAGTTTGTTGTGAGTTTGTTGTGAGATTATTGTGAGATTATTGTGAGATTATTGAGAGATTATTGAGAGATTCTCTGATGGCAGCAACTGAAGCTCCGGAGGTTCTGAATCTACAACTAGAAGCTGTTATTGGGTTCAACGGTAAGAGCTGATAGTAAAACTGTACTGTAGACACACACACACACACACACACACACACACACACACACACACACACACACACACATACGTACATACATACATACATACACACATACACACACATATATACATACACACACATACATACACACACACATACACAGACACACACATACATACACACACAGACACATACACACACAGACACGCACACACACACATACATACACACACACAGACACACACATACACACACATACACAGACACACATATACATACACACAGACACACACACACACACAGACATATACACACACACACACACAGACACACACACAGACACATACATACACACACACACACACACATACAGACACACATACATACACACACACACACACATACAGACACGCATACATACACACACACACACATACACATATACACACACACACACACACACACACACACACACACACACACACCTTCACTGATGTGTTTGTGAGGTCGAAGCTTCAGACAGACTACAGACAGACCGGTAACCTGAGTTTAGGATCAGAAGCTTGAAACACCTGAAGCTTTTAATATAAAAGGAAATCATGGAGATTTTGTTTCCTCTTTCTTTTTCCAGGTCATGTGTTCTCTGGACTGCGAGTTCACCCTGACCAAGAGCACATCGTCTACCCGCTCGGCTGCACGCTGATCATCAAGAACCTGCTGGACGATAAGCAGAGCTTCCTCCATGGACACACCAACAACGTCTCCTGTGTGTCTGTGTCCAGGAACGGGACGTACCTGGCGTCAGGACAGGTCACCTTCATGGGCTTTAAGGTGAACATCAGACCTGGAGAAATCCAGACAGGAGACAGGAGTGCAGATTCATTATTAACCCACCTTTTTCTTTTTAATGGCACTTTTTGCCAATCAAATGTTTTAAATAGTTTTATATAAAGCTGCTAATAAAGCTGATATAAAACAGAAATGTATAATAACACAGAACCTCAGAAGACACATCAGCATCCTGTCTTTTATGTGTCACTGATACCATCATGACTAAAAATAAACTTATTTTATATTTCCTCATCGTGCTCTTGTGTAATAACTCTATCCTCAGGCTGATGTAATAATCTGGGATTATGCTAAAAGAGACATTCACGCTCGACTCGTCCTCCACAAAGCCAAAGTGGAAGCACTCGCTTTCTCTCCCAATGAGAAATACCTGGTGACTCTGGGAGGACAAGACGACGGCAGGTGAAGATCCATCGTGTGCTGTGTCTGTGTGTCTCACTGTGTGTGTGTGTGTGTGTGTGTGTGTGTGTGTGTGTGTGTGTGTGTGTTTCTCTGTGTTTGTGTGTCTGTCTGTCTCACTGTGTCTGAGTGTGTCTGTGTGTGTGTCTGTCTCACTGTGTGTGAGTGTGTGTGAGTGTGTCTGTGTGTGTGTCTGTCTCACTGTGTGTGAGTGTGTGTGAGTGTGTCTGTGTGTGTGTCTGTCTCACTGTGTGTGAGTGTGTGTGAGTGTGTGTGTTTCTCTGTCTGTGTCTGTGTGAGTTTGTGTGTGTGTGTGTTTTTTTCTGTGTGTGTCTGTCTGTGTGTGTCTGCCTGTGTGTGAGTGTGTTTGTTTATCTATCTGTGTGTGTGTGTGTGTGTCTGTCTGTCTGTGTGAGTTTGTGTGTGTGTTTTTTTTTCTGTGTGTATGTGTGTGTGTGTTTTTTTTCTGTGTGTGAGTGTGTGTCTGTCTCTCTGTGAGTGTGTGTGTTTGTCTATCTGTGTGTGTGTCTGTGTGTGTGTCTGTCTGTCTGTGTGTGAGTGTGTGTGTGAGTGTGTGTGTCTGTCTGTGTGTGAGTGTGTGTGTTTATCTATCTGTGTGTGTGTGTCTGTCTGTCTGTGAGTGTGTGTGTGTGTGTGTGTGAGTGTGTGAGTGTGTGTTTGTCTATCTGTGTGTGTGTGTATGTGTGTATGTGTGTGTGTGTGTGTGTGTGTGTGTATGGGGGTGGGGTTAGTCTAAAACAGGGTTATTAATCCTAGTCTAAAACCAAAATCTAAAATACACACAAATTTTGTCACATAAATCCTGGATCTGGATGTACGTCACTGTCTCTGGATACGTGTGTAGTGTGTGGTGTGCAGTGTGTAGTGTGTAGTGTGTAGTCACCGTCTCCTGTGTGGTGTGTGGTGTGTAGTGTGTAGTCACCGTCTCCTGTGTGGTGTGTGGTGTGTAGTGTGTAGTCACCGTCTCCTGTGTGGTGTGTAGTGTGTAGTCACCGTCTCCTGTGTGGTGTGTAGTGTGTAGTCACCACCTCCTGTGTGGTGTGTAGTGTGTAGTCACCACCTCCTGTGTGGTGTGTAGTGTGTAGTGTGTAGTCACCGTCTCCTGTGTGGTGTGTAGTGTGTAGTGTGTAGTCACCGTCTCCTGTGTGGTGTGTAGTGTGTAGTCACCGTCTCCTGTGTGGTGTGTAGTGTGTAGTCACCGTCTCCTGTGTGGTGTGTAGTGTGTAGTGTGTAGTGTGTAGTCACCGTCTCCTGTGTGGTGTGTAGTGTGTAGTGTGTAGTCACCGTCTCCTGTGTGGTGTGTAGTGTGTAGTGTGTAGTCACCGTCTCCTGTGTGGTGTGTAGTGTGTAGTCACCGTCTCCTGTGTGGTGTGTAGTGTGTAGTGTGTAGTGTGTAGTCACCGTCTCCTGTGTGGTGTGTGGTGTGTAGTGTGTAGTGTGTAGTCACCGTCTCCTGTGTGGTGTGTGGTGTGTAGTGTGTAGTCACCGTCTCCTGTGTAGTGTGTAGTGTGTAGTCACCGTCTCCTGTGTGGTGTGTAGTGTGTAGTGTGTAGTTTGTAGTCTCCGTCTCCTGTGTTGTGTGTTGTGTGTAGTGTGTAGTCACCGTCTCCTGTGTAGTGTGTAGTGTGTAGTGTGTAGTCACCGTCTCCTGTGTGGTGTGTGGTGTGTAGTGTGTAGTCACCGTCTC
>NC_062522.1:33881936-33886936 GCF_022655615.1 Tachysurus fulvidraco | reverse complement strand
CATCACCAGTGGAACAGACAGGAAGGTACTACCCTGTGTGTGTGTGTGTGTGTGTGTGTGTGTGTGTGTGTGTGTGTGTGTGTGTGTGTGTGTGTGTGTGTGTGTGAGAGAGAGAGAGATGAGCAAGAAGGATATAGTAGAATAGAATGGAAGAGGATGGAACACTGAAAGGTTTCTTTCCCTGCACAGATTGGCTACTGGGAGGTGTATGATGGAGCAGCTATTAGAGAGCTGGAGGGCTCACAGTCAGGGGCCATCAATGGTATGGACATCAGCTCTGAGGGAGGACTCTTCATCACTGGTGAGAGAGAGAGAGAGAGAGAGAGAGAGATCTCACATCACTGTGTTATTAATATCTATAATAACTATGTTAATTATTTCAGCTATAATAATAAAACTCATATAAACGTTTTTAACTCTTGGCGTTTTCACTAGGTGGCGATGAGAAGCTAGTGAAGGTGTGGCGTTATGCTGATGGTGATGTCACACATGTGGGCGTCGGCCACAGTGGCAGCATCAGCAGCGTGTGCTTGTGTCCCAACAATAGATTCATCATCACCACCAGCACAGACGGAGCCGTGCTCAGATGGAGATTCCCAAGCTGCACATAAACCACATCCACAACACACTCAAACCACACCCACAACACACTCAAACCACACCCACAACACACTCAAACCACACCCACAACACACTCAAACCACATCCACAACACACTCAAACCACACCCACAACACACTCAAACCACACCCACAACACACTCAAACCACACCCACAACACACTCAAACCACACCCACAACACACTCAAACCACACCCACAACACACTCAAACCACATCCACAACACACTCAAACCACACCCACAACACACTCAAACCACACCCACAATACACTCAAACCACACCCACAACATACTCAAACCACACCCACAACACACTCAAACCACACCCACAACACACTCAAACCACACCCACAACACACCACACCCACAACCCACCCAAACCCCCACAACACACTCAAACCACACCCACAACACACTCAAACCACACCCCACAACACACTCAAACCCCACACCCACAACACACTCCACAACCACACCCCCACACCACACTCAAACCACACCCACAACACACTCAAACCACACCCACAACACCCAAACCACACCCACACACTCAAACCACACCCACAACACACTCAAAACCCACACCCCACCCACACACTCAAACCACCCCACCCCCCCCCCACTCCCCCCCCTCCTCCACTGCCTCCCCCCCCCCCCCCGCAACACACTCAAACCACACCCACAACACACTCAAACCACATCCACAACATACTCAAACCACACCCACAACACACTCAAACCACACCCACAACACACTCAAACCACATCCACAACATACTCAAACCACACCCACAACACACATATGGAACACCCACAAACCAAACACACAAACCAGATGTGGGATGTGGTAGCCTAGTGGTTAAGGGCGACCAATCAGAAGGTTGTAAATTAGATCCCAGGTCCACCAAGCTATCACTGTTGGGCCCCTGAGCAAGGCCCTTAACCCTCAATTGCTCAGTTGTATATAAAAAGAGATGTTAGTGGCTCTGGATAAAGGCGTCTGCTAAACGCTGTAAATGTAAACCCCACACAGCCACACCTACAAACACTGAATTTATTAATGATCTTCTGAAACAAGTTTAATATTTACTCTGCTGTTGTTATAATATGTAGTTTTTGTGATTTCCTGTTGATTTTTTTTAGTTTTTTAGTTTTCTTTTCCACCACAAAGTGTCTAATAACTCTCATTAAACTCAGAACATTCTGTCTGTTTATTTACACCTCAAACTATTTTCCAGGTTTCACAATTATTACTTCAATAAAAAAAAGAAAGAAACTCTCTGTGTGTCTCTCTCTCTGTGTGTGTGTCTCTCTCTGTGTCTCTCTGTGTGAGTGTCTCTCTGTCACTGTCTCTGTGTGTGTGTGTGTGTGTGTCTCTGTGTGTGTCTCTCTCTCTGTGTCTGTGTGTGTGTGTCTCTCTCTGTGTGTGTCTCTCTCTCTGTGTCTGTGTGTGTCTCTCTCTGTCACTGTCTCTGTGTGTGTGTGTGTCTCTGTGTGTCTCTCTATGTGTCTCTGTGTGTGTGTGTGTCTCTCTCTGTGTGTCTCTCTCTCTCTCTGTGTCTCTGTGTGTGTCTCTCTCTGTGTCTCTGTGTGTGTCTCTCTCTCTGTGTCTCTGTGTCTGTGTGTCTCTCTATGTGTCTGTGTGTGTGTGTGTGTGTGTGTGTGTGTCTCTCTCTCTCTGTGTGTCTCTCTCTCTGTGTCTCTGTGTGTGTCTCTCTGTCTCTACAGTATATATGTGGAACAACATATTTTTTGTATTATTTTTTCAGAACACCACTAAAACTCTAGTCATTATCGGTTCCTTCACACGTAATAATTTATTGCACACATTCCAACCTGTAAAAAGTATTTTTTCGGATATATATCGGATATGTTGAGAGATAATTGCGCATGCGCAGTTGTTCACTGTCGCCACGCATCAATGCGCAGGCGCGCTGTTGACGCAGGCGCACTGGGTCTCTCGGGCAGTGACAGGTTTGTGTTGTAGAGAACAGAAATTTAACACAAAGCTGCATTACATATTATATACAGATTAATGTTTCACCCGGAAGTGTTTATTACTCGGGGTTTTAAACACAGCAGGAAGTGAAACTGAAGCGCTGCGTTCAGAAGCTCCTGATTTTAGGTGAGTGTTTGTTGTGTTTCCTCAGAGCTGCTGAAGAGACGCACAGTTACTGCTGTTCTCTTACATCTCTACACAACTCTACACAACTCTACACAACACTACACAACACTACACAACTCTACACATATCTACACAACTCTACACAACACTACACAACTCTACACATATCTACACAACACTACACAACTCTACACAACTCTACACATCTATACACAACACTACACATCTCTACACAACACTACACAACACTACACAACTCTACACATCTATACACAACACTACACATCTCTACACAACTCTACACAACTCTACACATCTATACACAACTCTACACATCTATACACAACACTACACATCTCTACACAACTCTACACATCTCTACACAACTCTACACATATCTACACATCTCTACACATCTATACACAACACTACACATCTCTACACATCTCTACACAACACTACACAACTCTACACAACTCTACACAACACTACACAACTCTACACATCTCTACACAACTCTACACATCTCTACACAACACTACACAACTCTACACACACCACACACATTATACACACCACACACTCTACACACTACGCACACTACACAACACTACACATCTCTACACACTCTACACATCTACACACTCTACACACCTACACACATCTACACACTCTACACATCTCTACACAACACTACACACTCTACACACCACACACTCTACACACATCTACACACTACACACTACACATCTACACAACACTACACATCTCTACACAACACTACACATCTCTACACACACTACACACTCTACACATCTACCACACACAACTCTACACATCTATACACACACTACACATCTCTACACAACACTACAAACTTTACACACACTCCACACACTCTACACACACTCTACACACACTACACAATCTACACACACTCCACACACACACTCTACACACACTACACACTCTACACACTACACCTCTACACAACTCTACACACTCTACACAACACTACACACTCTACACACTCTACACACACTACACATCTCTACACAACTCTACACATCTCTACACAACACTACACATCTCTACACACTCTACACACTCTACACACTCTACACACTCACACACTACACATCTCTACACAACACTACACATCTCTACACACACACTACACACTCTACACACTCTACACACACTACACACTCTACACAACACTACACATCTCTACACATCTCTACACAACACTACACATCTCTACACAACTCTACACACTACATCTACACACTACACACTCTACACAACACTACACATCTCTACACATCTACACACACAACACTACACACTCTACACACTCTACACAACACTACACACACACACTACACATCTCTACACAACTCTACACATCTACACACACCTACACACTCTACACACACTACACACTCTACACACTACACACACTCTACACACACACCTACACATCTATACACAACACTACACACTCTACACACTACACACATACACATCTCTACACAACTCTACACACTCTACACAACACTACACACTCTACACACTCTACACACACTACACACTCTACACAACACTACACATCTCTACACAACACTACACACTCTACACACCTACACAACTCTACACACACTACACATCTCTACACAACACTACACACACTCTACACACACACTACACATCTCTACACACACACTACACACTCTACACACACTACACACTCTACACACACACACTACACATCTCTACACACACACTACACACACTACACATCTCACACACACACACACTAACACATCTACACACTACACACCTACACATCTCTACACAACACTACACATCTCTACACATTACACAACACCACACAACACTACACATCTCTACACAACACTACACATCTCTACAAAACACTACACATCTCTACACAACACTACACATCTCTACACAACACTACACATCTCTACACATCTCTACACAACACTACACATCTCTACACATTACACAACACTACACAACACCACACAACACTACACATCTCTACACAACACTACACATCTCTACAAAACACTACACATCTCTATACAACACTACACATTACACAACACTACACATATCTACACAACACTACACAACACTACACAACTCTACACATCTATACACAACACTACACATCTCTACACAACTCTACACAACTCTACACATCTATACACAACTCTACACATC
>NC_062522.1:33861936-33874436 GCF_022655615.1 Tachysurus fulvidraco | reverse complement strand
AGACTTCACAATAAAAAAAAACGTAACTTCTTTTGTGTTTGGATTGTGAATGATTTTCACATCGGGGGGTGGGTTGGGGACACGGTGGCTTAGTGGTTAGCACGTTCACCTCAGACCTCCAGGGTCGGGGGTTCGATTCCCACCTCCACCTTGTGTGTGTGGAGTTTGCATGTTCTCCCCGTGCCTCGGGGGTTTCCTCCGGGTACTCCGGTTTCCTCCCCCGGCCCAAAGACATGCATGGTAGGTTGATTGGCATCTCTGGAAAATTGTCCGTTGTGTGTGTGTGTGTGTGTGTGTGTGTGTGTGTGTGTGTGCCCTGTGATGGGTTGGCACTCCGTCCAGGGTGTATCCTGCCTCGATGCCCGATGACGCCTGAGATAGGCACAGGCTCCCCGTGACCCGAGAAGTTCAGATAAGCGGTAGAAGATGAATGAATGAACTTAACATCAATGCTATTACTAATCAATACTAGGAGAAACACTGTACAGTGTCGCCCCCTGCTGGCAGAGTGCTTTCTCCCATCAAATACATTTAATGATGAAATAATCGCTTGATTTGATTGTTAATGCTTTAGTGAGGATTAACTAGTCCTCTAACTAGTTCCTATTTACTGCTACAAAATACAATAGAGTAATAATTTGTTATTTGATCCAAATTGAGAGATAATTTGAGGGAAAATCCTGATGTGACCTTGCAGTAATATTTACAGCTGTTCTTCCCTGTTTCCTGATTTATTTATTTCTCCTAATTTATTATATATATATATATAAAGAGATATGTTTATGTGCACACAGACTGCAGTAATTTAAGTCTTTGGTTCTTTTAATTATGATGATTTTGGCTCAGATAAACTGTAAGAAGAAACGAACGCTAAGAAGTGCGCATGCGCAGATCAAGGCTGCCCCTCATGTGGTTAGATGCCTTTTTTCAGGCAGTTTGTTGTGAAATTATTTGCATATATTCATAAACCGATAAATACATTTATCCGTAAGCAAACACAACAAGCAAACACAACAGCATTTGTTTATTTGACATTTGTTAGCTTGAACGTTTTTCCCGATTATTTCCTAAACAATTTGTTTTAATCAGGCACTTATTATAGTTACCTGTCGTCACCAGGGGTCCTCAGTGTGCAGGGTAATACAATATAAACACTGCAATGAGTAAATAGAGTAAACAAAGTGTTCCGTGAGTCATTTATAACGTTTTAGTCAAACTGTTATAAGTCTTTTATTACCATGTCACTGAATCGCGAAGTGTTTTATGTGTAACAGTGTGTGTGTAACAGTGTGTGTTTTTGTGTGTGTGTAACAGTGTGTTTTTGTGTGTGTGTGTAACAGTGTGTGTTTTTGTGTGTGTGTAACAGTGTGTGTAACAGTGTGTGTTTTTGTGTGTGTGTAACAGTGTGTGTAACAGTGTGTGTTTTTGTGTGTGTTTAACAGTGTGAGGGAGGAACAGGGAGTGTGTAAGTGTGTGTGTGTGTGTGTGTGTGACAGTGTCTGTTTGTGTGTGTGTTTAACAGTGTGAGGGAGGAACAGGGAGTGTGTAAGTGTGTGTGTGTAACAGTGTGTGTAACAGTGTGTGTTTTTGTGTGTGTGTGTGTGTAACAGTGTCTGTTTGTGTGTGTGTGTGTGTGTGTGTGTGTGTTTAACAGTGTGAGGGAGGAACAGGGAGTGTGTAACTGTGTGTGTGTGTGTGTGTTTAACAGTGTGAGGGAGGAACAGGGAGTGTGTAACTGTGTGTGTGTGTGTTTAACAGTGTGAGGGAGGAACAGGGAGTGTGTAAAGTATCTGGTCTTAAAGGGAACATCAGCAGATTGTGAGGATGGAGCACACAGAGGACTGGAAGATTCAGGCTTTAAACACAGAAACACAGCAGATGCTGAAAACAGCACTGACAGGTACTGAGTATCATCTGGGTGACAGCTGACATGTAACAGTGTGTGTGTCACAGTGTGTGTGTGTCACAGTGTGTGTAACTGTGTGTGTCACAGTGTGTGTGTGTCACAGTGTGTGTAACTGTGTGTGTCACAGTGTGTGTGTCACAGTGTGTGTGTCACAGTGTGTGTATGTGTGTGTCCTTTATTGTGTTTGGTCTTTATGAGATTGGTTGATAGTAAAGTTGTTCATAAAGTATGTCTGTAAATGATAATCTTTTATTTATTTGACGTGTATGTGTGTGTTGTGTCTGTGTGTGTGCGTGTCTGTGTGGTGTGTGTGTGTGTGTGTGTGTGTGTGTGTGTGTGTGTGTGTGTGTGTGTGTTCGTCTCCTCACAGACCCAGGCACAGTAGACTTGGTGAAGTTGTGTGATATGATAGTGGACCAGGCGCTGAAGGACTCGTCCCTGTGCAGAGACGCAGGACATGTCTGCTGTACCTTAGTGCAGGTATGAACACAGTGTCCCAGTCTACAGCACTGAACAACACTAAGATGTTACAGTGGGGGTGAAGCTGAGGTGTGCTGGGGGCGGAGCTTCACCCCTGACCTGCAGCAGTGTGCCACTGAAATCTCACCTGTTTTCACACTTCATTCTTTTATTTTTTGCTGATGGTGTAGTTTGTGTTTCAGGTGTCTTCTTCTTCTGATTATTCTGTACCGTGTGTACGGCAGGTGGAGGCGAAGTGTAGCAGCACGAGTGTGTTCAGGAGGAACATGCTGACTCGGCTGCAGCAGGAGTTTATGAGGCGAGAGGCCACGAGGCAGCGATCGCTGCATGAGTGGGTGTGTGTCGTCTCTCTCCTCTGTAACATCTTTGACAATCTGAAGGTGTGTGTTCATGGGCGCAGTATGTAATCAGTTTAATTACTACTGATGATGATGATGATGATGATCTTTCTAGACAAAACAAAAATTTGCTAATTACTGCTATTATTATTATTATTATTATTATTATTATTATTATTATTATTATTATTATGAAGAAGAAGAATTACATTAAAAAATGACCTCAGATCACAACTTTGTGTACGTGTCTGTGTGCGCGTGTGTCTTTCTGCGCGCCTGTGTGTGTGTGTCTGTGTGTGTGTGTGGGTGTGTGTGTGTCTCTGTCTGTGTGTGTGTGTGTGTGTGTGTGTGTCTGTGGGTGTCTGTGTGTGTGTGTGTGTGTGTCTCTGTGTGTGTGTGTGTGTGTGTGTGTGTGTGTGTGTGTGTGTGTGTGTGTGTGTCTGTGGGTGTCTGTGTGTGTGTCTGTGTGTGTGTGTGGGTGTGTGTGTGTCTCTGTCTGTGTGTGTGTCTGTGTGTCTGTGTGTGTGTGTTTGTGTGTCTCTGTCTGTGTGTGCGTGTCTGTGTGCGTGTCTGTGTGCGTGTGTGTGTCTGTGTGTGTGTCTGTGTGTGTGTGTCTGTGTGTGTGTGTGTGTGTGTGTGTGTGTGTGTGTGTGTGTGTGTGTGTGTGTGTGTGTGTGTGTGTGTGCAGGTAAATAACAGCCCCATGGCTGCTCTGGTGGATCCGGTGTATGATTGTTTGTTCAGATTGGCTCAGGCTGATGCTCTGGTTAATGAGGTGGAGGTGAGACGTCCCACACTTACTCCATGTTCACTGCATCTGCTCCCCTTTAAACAGACACACAGAGACAACTACACACACACACACACACACACACACACACACCATTTCTTTTATTTTTATTTAATATTTTATGCTTAGGTCCCACTTGCTGTTTATTTACTTTCTATTGAAAATCCCTTATGATATTAATTTTAAGCCACTTCTGTGTTTCTTGGAGCTGATGAGTGTCTTAATGATTGTGTTGCTTGATTACACACTGCCTTGTTAATACCATGCGAACTAGGACCTCTGTGAGTGTGTGTGTGTGTGTGTGTGTGTGTGTGTGTGTGTGTGTGTGTGTGTGTGTGTGTGTGTAGGTGGACTGCTTGGCTTTGCAGCTCCATCGTCTTGGTGAGCAGCTGGAGAAGCTGAACACCAGGCGGATGGATGAGCTCTTCTTCCTGCTTAGAGACGGTTTCCTCCTGCAGGACGATCTGAGCTCCATGAGCCGCCTACTGCTGCTGGAGCTGCTCGAGTGCCGCGCTGCCAGATGGAATCTGAGCAAAAACGCTCAGCGCTACTACTACTACAGCGAGGTGGTGGAGTGAGGAACACTGGGATTGTGCCACAGAGTGTGATCTAGCATCAGGAGTAGAAGATCAGACTGTGTAAGGAGGAATATGAGCGAGGAGCTCCAGGGGTTCCTCCTGCTGTCTGGAGATGTGATGTAATGAGGTTGTGTGTGCATGTGTGGTGTTCACAGGTGCAGGTGTGATTCATGTTCTTCCAGTGTGGAGGATTGAGATGAATGTTCCAGAGATGTGGATCTGCCACGTTAGACACGTTAATCATCTTGTTCTAGTTGTTCTGAGATGAACAGTGTTTGCACTTCTCACTGTTAGATGATGCTGATTCCGTTAAAACTGAAAAATAAAGTGATTCTTATTTAAACTGTGATACGCTGATCATCACCAGCACACTGATAAACTGATACACGTGACACGTTTTTTTTTGATAAACATTTTCACCAACAGTTTTGTATATTTGTACTGTTTAAAAATAAATACACTCGTTTGTTATATGTGTTTATAGTGAAATTGATCTAAAATAAAAAGTGTTTGTTGGTCATTTGCTGCTGTTTCTTTCCTTCACGTCCAGGATGGAGGGATGAGGCTGAGTTACCTGGCAGATTAACATCATTTATAAAGATGACTAACTGCTTTGTGTCACATAAATAGATCTGTAGCTATTATTACTGCTGTTGATGTGGTTTATTTGTTTTGAGTGATGATACTTGTAGCCAATAGAAGCACAGCTCCAAATTACTTTAGCCAATCAGGAGGCTGGATTTGTCACGATAAGTAATGGCGGTTGTAGAACTAAAAATAAAAGAATATGATGATTGTTGTGATTTATTGAGTAGATTCACTTCAAATAAATTAGCGGCTTATCAAGTTTTCATTAATTTGGTATTAAACTGAGTTAAAGTTTTTAGTCGCGATCTTTCCGAAAGCTTAAAAAAGGTCAACAGTTTGTTTGTAATTCCACTTGCGCACAGCAGAGGGCGCTGAACATACACAGTTCCCACAGTAATACACCGCTTTCATATCCTAACGTCCCTTAATCCATGTGAGCTGTCTTCCTCCAGGACCAGGAAGCTACATAGAACAACACAGAGATAAGTAAGTTAGTCCTGGACACATAAAGTGTATCTGTACAACCCGGTGTACACAGTGACATTACACAAAGACACAAAAGTGACATTATACAAAAGACTACACAGATATTGCACAAACATTACACAAAAGACATTACACAAAGACACAAAAGTGACATTATACAAAAGACATTACACAAAAGACTACACAGATATTACACAGACATTATACAGAAGACATCACACAAAAGACATTACACAAAAGACATTGCACAGACATTACACAAAAGACACTACACAGACATTTCACAAAAGACATTACACAGATATTACACAGACATTATACAGAAGACATTACACACAGACATTACACACAGACATTACACAAAAGACATTACACATACATTACACAGACATTACACAAAAGACACTACACAAAGACATTACAGTGTACATGGTGTATATTGTAATGAACACTTAATATGATAACAGTACCATATTGGATATGAAGTTGCTCAAGATGTTCAATCCTTTATTTATTTATTTGACATCAATTCACTAAGGATGAACCTGTTTATTTATATTTTCATTTATAAGTACATTTTTATATAACATTGAAAGCAATACTGTGTAGATGTTTTCAGATACTTTCATATGAGCTTCATATAAACACCACTGTGGAGTGAGACACGAGGAAGACGTTCACTCATCAACAAGGACACAAGTAAAACAGGCTAAACTCCATTTTCTGAACCCTGAGTTGATGATTATTAAGAGAAGCAGGTTCCTTTGTTATATCCTCCACTATTTTGTTCCATCAGTTCTCTCTTCAACTTTAACAGGAAATACAGGATGTGGAGATGAAATGCACAGCCACAGCAGGATGCCGCCACCATCATGTCTCCATCGTGGTCTGATTGTACCCAAAAACCCACACCTTCACAGAATCACTGCCATGTTGCACCTCCTGTACTGTCCTCACACTGTGTGTGTGTGTGTGTGTGTGTGTGAGAGAGAGAGTGTGTGTTTGTGTGAGTGTGTGTGTGTGTGTGTGTGTGTGTGTGTGTGTGTGTGTGTGTGTGTGTGTGTGTGTGTGTGTCTGTGTGTCTGTGTGTATGTGTGTGTGTTTGTGAGAGAGAGAGAGAGAGAGCGAGAGAGAGAGAGAGAGAGAGAGAGAGAGAGAGAGTGTGTGTGTGTGTGTGTGTGTGTGTGTGTGTGTGTGTGTGTGTGTGTGTGTGTGTGTGTGTGTGTGTGTGTGTGTGTGTGTAAACATTGTTTTTGGGAGGGGAGAATGTAAAGCTTTTATTCTCCAGTTCTCTTTATTGTATTAATGACAAAATTCATTACTTAAATGATTTTAATAGTTTATTAGTTATACATTAATTATTAATGTATATGTATAAATAATAAATGTATAAAAAGGCATTAAAATTACATCTGAATTTACACTCATAGCACAAAGTAAATCAATATTTTGTTTAAAACAAATAATACTTTTAATTATTATTATTATTATTATTATTATTATTATTATTATTATTATTATATACAGGGGTGGGACCCATTTGGGTTAGGGGCGTGTTTGTTTTGGTGATTTCAAATGTCAACATTGACTTTCAAAAATCGGAGACCCTGCCTTTAATTTTATATTATTACACTACCGGAAGTAGACGTCATTTCCCGCGACTGTTCGCGCTTGGTTTTTTGTGGGGAATTTATTTCCCTACTCATTTTCCGGCATGTCCCGCCTTTTCTGTGTTTCAATTGGTCAATACACACTCCATTTATAGAATATGCAATAGTCACCAATCAGAGTGAAGAAGGTTGGAATCTTTCAGCCAATCGTAGAGCAGATATAGCTCAATTTATTAGAATATAGGCGGGAAAAGAAGCGAGCCGTAAGAAAGAGAGAGACGCAGAGAGACAACAGCAATGGCGGACGAGAAGCCCAAGGTGAGGTGATTTAAAAACACACACAACATCGCGTGTGTCAATTTATCTATGAATATTATTTATTATTATATATTTATATTTTTGGAATTCATCTCTCATTCACCCTCGTGAACACAAAAATTCAAAGAAATAATAATAATGTTACGAATGCTATATTGCTAAGAGGCTAACTAGCTAACGGGCCGGTTAGCATCCAAGCTAGCGTTAGCATCCAAGCTAGCGTTAGCATCCAAGCTAGCGTTAGCATCCAGGTCCAGAATCAGAATCAGCTTTATTTAAGTTCTCTAAACCGAATTAATGTCAAGGTTTTGATGTTTTAAAGCTTGTTGTTTGCTCAAAATAATACGACGTGTGTTTTTTTTCTGTATTTAAGTGAGTGGATGTATATAATGTTTAAATGCTGTGAATGGATTAGCATTTAATTTATACAGTTTATACCTGAGTTACATTTCTGTGGTCTCTCGTATTGAAGGGATTTATTCTCATTTTTAGAGCTTTACAAATAAAACCTTATTTATTAAGGAGGTTTGCAGTGTATTTCAGAATCATAAACTTTGTAAAATTAATCATTGAGTTGTTATTAACTGTGTGTATATTATGTTGGCTAATTGTGTTTATTTTGTGTATTATAAACGTGTTGTGTATTTTGTGTATATATGTTGTGTATCATAGACGTTTGTATTGATTGTAACAGACGTTTAATTGAATGTGACTTATTTAAAGGATCTTTTTTGACTTCAGGTTTCTGCGTTTAAATTGATTTCTGCTTTATTTGTAGTAAAGTTTAGAAAGTTGTTTGTTGTAATAGTGAAATTCTTCTGGGTTTTTGTTGTTTGTCAGAATCTCACAGTGATGTTTTATTAACCCTGTGACCTCGTTCTTCATCCCTCTCTCTTACTGTATCCATCTTTAGGAAGGAGTGAAGACTGAAAATAACGAACACATCAACCTGAAGGTGGCGGGACAGGACGGCTCGGTGGTGCAGTTCAAAATCAAGAGGCATACGCCGCTCAGCAAACTGATGAAGGCCTACTGTGAACGACAGGTGAAAAAAAAAAACACGTCTTCATCGGCGTCTGTGTCATCCTCTTCTTCAGGAGTAAAATGGAGAGCACTGTGAAGATGGATGTCTGTTGTTTTAGACATGATTCGTAGCAGGTTAACATGAGTGCTGCTTGGAGGAGACAATCCCATAACCCTCTACACATAGGTATCAGAGGTTCACAAAAGGGAGTGTGGTCTAGCAGAGAGTCTACACCAGTTCTGCATGCATCAAGAAAGAGCTGGTGATAAAATATTGTAGTCTTTTTGCTTGTTCCTCAGAAGACAAATAAAACCGTTGAAGTTTGTCTTCCGAAAGGCTGTAATGATTTTTGTTTGTGTGTGGTCACGTGACTTGTTGTTTTGAGGTTTAGTGAGCAAGCACATCAGACATGGTGAATATGAGGAGTCTGGGAAGGATTGTGGGCAGAGCCTACTGTATTCATCTTGATAGACTAACCGCTGTTTTCACGGTGATCTAAATTCTGTAATGTTTTGTGCAGGGACTCACAATGAGGCAGATCCGCTTCCGGTTTGATGGACAGCCCATTAACGAGACGGACACGCCTGCTCAGGTACAAACAGCACCGCTCGTTACAAAAGCTCTACAATGTTAAATATACACACTGATGAAACCCAATGTTGTGGTTCAAAAATTATAAACAGCAAACTGCTGCTGTATAAGTGGAGCAAAACGTGTGAGAAGATGCTGTTGTAGGGAGGGGAAAGAGGCGGAGCCTTAAAGCAGTGTGATGGTAATCAGCAAATGTGGTATTTGAGACGAGGCCGATTTTACTGAACTGCTTCTTTGCCTGCTTCTTACAGTTGGAAATGGAGGACGAGGACACGATCGATGTGTTTCAGCAGCAGACAGGAGGTGTGATTTGAAGCAGCGTTAGGTTCCAATCCTCCATGTTTCCTTCCATTGAAGCCTCCATCATTCCCTCCATCGATCTCACAAGCTTGTGTTTGAACCATCACAGCAAAACCATAGACTGAATCATGGCTGCTCAGATCCTCACAGACAGTGTTTAATTTCTCTCTCTCTCTCCCTCCCTCTCTCTCTCTCTCTCTCTCTCTCTCTCTCTCTCTCTCTCTCTCTCACTTTATTAAGGCTGTTATATGGAATATTTTTCACCCTGTGTTCTGGCCCTTGTGGACCTTTGACCAAAAAAACAAGAACCCCTAGAACCATGTTGATCAGGGTGTATGTTTAGTTTTGTTCTCTTTTTTCTGTTATTGTTGTTTGTTGTTGTTTTTCTATTATGAATGACAGTCACAGCTAAAGTTTAGTTTTTGTTTTATTCACTTTACAGCTTTTATATCTTTTATAATTGTAGTAATTCTCTTTTTTGTACCCTATTGGTTTTATTCAGCCACATTTACGATGTGCTGTGTTCCGAAAGTAGAGTTTTTTGTGTCCAATAAAACAGTTGTATAAAATGAATTATGGCCTTATGTTTGAGTTCCTGCACATCGACTGTGGGTGTGTGAGTTCTTATCTGTTATGTAATATTGTGTAATATTGTGATGATCGGTAATAATGAACAAGCTTTACGTTACAAAATGTCGCCATGGTAATATCAAGTGTCTGCTACTTAGTGAATAGGCTAATACATGTATGATTAGGTCATTATTATGGAGTAAAGAGCTGGACACAATAGTAATTTTGACACCTTATGTACCCTACATAGTGCATAGTCTATGTGTAAGGAAAGTAAGTGCCATCAGCTGGATGCAGGGATGTAGTGGTCCTGACCTGGTCATTATAACACAGGATGTACAATACATTATGTAACTCTATTCATTACATAGGGATGTAAATATGTGCCCTATGATGGTAAGGGAGCTAAATGATCATGTGGATGCATTATTGTGCCTTATGTGGTGTGTGTAAGTCATTATATCTCCCTAAGTAGGGTTCTGCTGAATATATAGTAGACATGAGGTGCAAAAGTTATTATAGGGAATGGATTTGGGTGTAAATGTAATAACGTGTGTGTTTAATAAGTACAGGAGTGTAAAGCCATTGTGTTTGCACGTGTTTAGGGACTGAGACCAGCCATTTCTAAACGTCCCCAGTTTACTTTAAACCTACTGGCTTCCTTCTTCCTCTGTCAACGGCTGTCATGACGTGAGCCGCATCTTGTTTCAGCCAATCAGAGCGATGATGTGAACCGTGCCGACCAATCAGATGTCACGAAACGCATGATAAGGCGTGTCCTCGGTCAGAATGGAGCGGTTTGGACCTCAGACGCCTGTAGTGGGTTTTTTGTCAGACGCCGATGTCGGATTTTAATCGATAGAAAATGAGACTGTGCGGGTGTTAGTGAGTCAGTGAGAGAACGGGATCGTTGTGCTGAATTCTAGCTTCGTCAGGAGGTGACATTTAGTGTTAAAAGCCGTGTGAGATTTATAAAGGAAAAGAGAAAAGAAAATGACGACGACCACCACGTTTAAAGGCATGGACCCGGATGCTAAGAGCAGCTCCAGGTAAAGCACCATCATCATCATCATCACCACCACCACCATCATCATCATCACTATAATCACAGTCATCACCACCATCATCACCATCCCCATCATCATCACCATCAGTCCATTTTACAGCTCATTAAGTCATTATCTCAGGATCTGCACTGATGTCTATTGTTCCTCAAACCCACACCATCGTGGTGTAAAAACACCTTCGCTTCGAATCCAGGCTCTAAAATCATCTCCTTCTGTCAGCGTGTCTTTGCTGCTGCTAAGACTTTATCTTCTCCATTGTTTCCTGAGGCACTGCTGCATTGCTTTCACTCTCCTTCATCCATCCATCCTCCTCTTCCTCCTTTCTAACCAGCAGGTTCTTGGTGCGTTTATCTTCTGATCTGAGTTCCATTTCTTCCTGTTTGTGTGAGCTGCAGCTGTACACAGGATGTGGTGTGTGTGTGTGTGTGTGTGTGTGTGTGTGTGTGTGTGTGTGGTTCTGTCCTCACTGGGTGGGGTTCTGCCTTTGTCTACATGATGTTCTTCTGCAAACCTGAACTGTGGCTGGCTTTACATGTGATCTGTCGCAGTGTTTACTGATGGATGTGTGTTCAGGTGTGTGTGGGGGAATGTGGCTGGATTTTACAGCTTTATACCGGTTTATTCTCTCAGGTGATCATCAGACATCCAACTTCAATCCGTATTAACCCCTGTTCTCTCTCTCTCTCACACACACACACACACACACACACACACACACACACACACACACACACACACACTATTCAGTGATTTTTTTTTAAAATATTAATTGTAGATGGGATTAAACGAAAGCTTAAAACACAGAACAACAAAATATAGATGCGGTGAAAAAAGGGGACTTCGTAGCATGTTACATGCCATAATTATGTCCTGGTCATGTGACCTGCTAATGAGACTTTAGCCACACCCCCTAAAACGGCACTTGCGTGTAATAAAGATCAGAAACATGAGTGTGTTAAGATGAGATGTAGATGTAGTACACCATGAGGTGAGACACACCCATGACATGACATGATGCTTCTAATGTGGGAATCATTCAGAATGACTCCACAAATCTCTAGAATGACTCCTAATTCTGTCTGATGTTCCGCATGCAGGGCAGATCTGTAGACACGCGAGTGTTTCATGTCACACACACACACACGTCACACACACACGCACGTCGTCTGTTCATAAAGATCGATCGGACCTCAGATCAGGACACGACCTGGCTGCTGACCTTCGAGCTGCTTTTGAAATGATTTGTTGAGGTTTTACTTTTGTTGTCTGGTTTACAACTTCACTTTGAAACTCCCTAAACACACACGCGCACACACACACACGCGCACACACCCCTGTCAGCACACACACACACCCCTGTCAGCAAAAGAGCTAAACAATACAACCATACAGCTGTATTGTGCTTATTCATGTCATATGATGTAAATAAACTTTGCTGTTCTGCCCCTGATGAAGCTGTTATTTACCCCGGTGGTGTTTCCCTGAGTGGTGTGTGTTCACGTGTAAATAAAATGAAGTAAGGTTGTGTATTTAAAACACACAACTCCACACTAAGATGTGCCTGTAGCTTTGCCGCATGTTTCTCATCAGCAGGAAGCCGAGTAGGATGAAGCAGTGAGTCATGCTGATGAACCCGTGTCTGTGCTTCTCATCTACACTAACGACTCGTAATGAAATGAATATTTTATCATGGAAGATGGATGGAGGTGTAGATGGGACCGGAGATGTGGTTAGCACGGCTGTGTATGGCCACGCCCATGCAGTACAAACCCTAAATTGTTACCTCAAATGCTCCTGAGGTTCTTCCAGATGCCTCGAACCTTGTTAGATGGTTCTCGTGGAATAATGAAGGCT
>NC_062522.1:33829436-33856936 GCF_022655615.1 Tachysurus fulvidraco | reverse complement strand
CTGATTATGGATGTAATTTTCCATGAATCTGCTATAATAGTGATTAAAATCTGCCTTATCTAGTTAACGTTAGCTTGTTGCTCACTGCACTGTAACTAACACCCAAAGCCGTTTCCCATGCAGTGTTGTATTTAGGACGACTTGGCATCATGGTAACTTAACATTAACGGCCACAATTAGCATATTGTTTAGCTGTACATTTACTAATGAGCACTGTGCTACGTCCGAACTGACCTCACTGTATTTACTGTATAATCTATTTCTTTTTAAGTGTCTTAATTAATTTTAAATAAAATTTTAAACTTTTTTAATTCCTTGTTTTTATTGTTGTGATTATTTTTATGATGTTTTACTTTCTTTGAATAAAAACTTTGAAAATACCCATAATGCTACAATATGCTCCATGCTACAATAATAATATTTATAAGTACAATCAGACTATTATTTGTGTCCCCCCTTCAAAAATTGCTCATGAGAAATTGTTTTATATTTATTGCCCCCCCCCCCACTATTAAATGAAATTTACGCCCGTGTGTGTGTGTGTGTGTGTGTGTGTGTGTGTGTGTGTGTGTGTGTGTGTGTGTGTGTGTGTGTGTTAGAATTAGAATTAGAACGCGGTCTCTAACCTCATTACAAATGGATAATAAGCCGAACTTATTTACAGTACAGGCGAAAGCGTAGGGCAGCTGGGGTCCTCTTAGCATTTGCGTGCTGCTAGGCTTGTAGCTGTGTGAGACCGGAAGTCCCTGGAAATAAGTTACATCCCGAAAGTTTCCCTGTATGAGTTTTATTTTATAATGTGATAGTCTGTAACTTTGTAGAATATTATAAAGTAAAAGTTTTTTATTATTTTATTTTATTAAATTATTTATTTAATTGTAAACCTTCTCCTTTGTAATGATGTGTATGTTTAGGAGTTAAATACAGAACTAAACCCACTGTACAGTCCAGTCTGTGTGATTAATGATCTAAAGACCTTTACTGTGTAATATGGCAGTGTTCCTGTGACACATTATAACTGCTTTTATTGGCCTGTTTATGAAGCCTTCTGGTCGCTCGGACGTCTCTGTTGATGAGAATAGACTTGAGATTGTCTGAGATTTTATTTACAATATGATGATGTGAGTATCAGGTCGTCTATCTGATGTAGTCTCTGGTATCTGATGTAGTCTCTGGTATCTGATGTAGTCTCTGGTATCTGATCCACAGAGTTAACAGTCATGGTGGAGTGAGGGAGTCCGTCTCATCACCCCGATGTTAGTCCTCCTCTCTACAGAGACAGAGACATGGCTTCTGCATCTCTCCTTTTCTTTGTGCTGATGATGTCGTCACTTCGTGTTGGAAAGTCAGTCGACAGTAAGTGGAATTTTATTCTGATTTAAAAGTGTTGAATAGAGAAAAGAACTAAAGATGCTTAAACGTCACAAATAATACAGAAGGTCCTGACTATTGCCCCTTTACCCCCGAGGCAGTTTGAGTGCAGGTTCGGAGCCTAATTTAGAACCAGTTCTTTCTGTTTCTACCACCAAAGCACCGGCTCTGAACCAGGAAAAGTGGCTCTTAAGTAGCACCAAAACGTTGCTGGTCATGACTTAAGAACCGCTTGTGGGCGGGGCTGTGGGCGGGGCTAGCGATTTGATAACGTCAAGACGTGCACAAGAATCCACAAACAGGTGACTCCACCCACCGTCTACTCCAGCCAATCGGACAACGGTCTCGTGGCGCTGACCAATCGTGGCACGGTCTACCTCAAACCAATCACGTTCTGATTTACTCGCTCTATCACAGTGTAATATGTGCTGCAAAATACGATAAAAAAAAAACAAATAAAAAACATTTGTCGCAGATTCGAGCCCAATCTGGTAACCCTGTATGGACTGTAGCAGCACTAAGGGTTAGTTCAGTTCTGCTTTCTATGGAAACGAGTTCAGCATCATCAATGGGTCCAGGGGTGGTGTGAAGAGCGAGTAAATCAGAACGTGATTGGCTGGAGTAGGCGGTGGGCGGAGTCACCTATTTGTGGATTCTTGTGCACGTCTTGACGTTAGAAATGTTTCAAATCCACAAATGTACAGAACGCGATTCACTAATGAGCAGGAAGACATTCGCAAATAAATACAATTTATAAATATGTTTTATTTGCAAATCCCATTTTATTTATTTGTGAATTTCATTTCTTTTTGTGAAATTTGTAAAAATATTTGTGAAACTCTTTATATTTATTTGTGGATCATAGTGTATTTATTCAGAATAATGAAACAATTCTGACCCCATATAAGTATGCTAATGTTTAATACACTTTTACTTTACCGCGATATGATACATTATCAGCACACATGATAGCAGGTAGCTACATGCTAAGGCTAACTTTTTTCTGTGTTAACGATAAAATAGCGTTAAGTACTTTCGCCATCACAACCTCCGTTTATACAGATTGCACGTAGCCGAACGTACACGTTGGATTCGCCGCGTTTGGGTGTTAATGTAGGTTCACAAAGCCATGAGTATTAACATTAAAGTAACATCCGCCATTGTTGTTGTTGTATTTGTGTTTGTCGCTGCTGCGCTAATGTTGCTGTGTAACGTGACACGTATACAGTGACATCACACTCGGCGCTGTGATGCTCTCTAGCCGGTTCTTAGAACCAGCAGCCGGTTCTTTCCGGTGGAAAAGAGGCATAATAATGGCTCCCGGGTGCAAAGCTCTATTCAGACTGTATTAGTTTTACATCAAAAACCAGTGAAATCATTAGGGATTAATGCTGAGGGATCAGTGCTGACACATTAGTGCTTAGGGATTAGTGCTGACACATTAGTGCTTAGGGATTAGTGCTGACACATTAGGGATTAGTGCTGTCTGCTCAGTGCTGAGGGATCAGTGCTGAGGGATCAGTGCTGACACATTAGTGCTTAGGGATTAGTGCTGACACATTAGGGATCAGTGCTGAGGGATCAGTGCTGAGGGATCAGTGCTGAGGGATCAGTGCTGACACATTAGTGCTTAGGGATTAGTGCTGACACATTAGGGATTAGGGATTAGTGCTGAGGGATTAGTGCTTAGGGATTAGTGCTATCTGCTTAGTGCTGAGGGATTAGTGCTGGGGATCAGTGCTGGGGGATCAGTGCTGAGGGATTAGTGCTGAGGAATCAGTCAGAGAAACATCTAAGAGCACATAGAAGATCCCTGGAGGAGCTACAGAGCTCCACAGCTCAGATGGGAGAAGGTGTTCACAAGCTAGATGCTCCACAGAGCTGGAAAAGTGAGGAGAAGAAATTAATGAAACAAAATAGTAAGAAAACCTGCAGAGGATCACGATAAAGACTCAGCAAACGACTGGAAATGTTTTCTGCTGTCAGATGAAAATGTATCAGTGTTTCAGACACTCATTAAAGTTCACCACACTGGTGGTAGCATCACATAGTGAGGTCTGTGTTACGTCTCACGTGAATGTCCTCCTCTGTGGTGACGCTGATTTCTGGTGTGTTTATGTTTGTTTTTTCTCCTACAGGTCTGTTCACACTGAAATGTCAGCCAGCAGTTGGAGTCATTGGTCAGACCACCATCATCTCCTGCAGTTTAGAGGCCCGTACAGAAAACAAGCCTAGTATTAACACTGTGGTTATAACCAAGTTTGGACAGAAAAATCCCTCTTTCACATTTAACAAATTTGATAACATTGTGACTGGAGACACTCGATTTAGTTTTAACAATGCTCCATCATTAGAGCTTCATAACACCATGATCTCAGATGAAGGTGAATACAGTTATTTCATCAGAACCAGTCAGGGGCCTGCGTCCATCAGGTTCACACTCAATGTCACAGGTAAGAGCCAAATGTCCAGGTGTGCACATGATCTCACTACTGCAGAGACAAAACTACACCTTTATTTCTCTCCCTTTTTGAGATTGTTTGTATTACTTACCTCGTGACCCCGTGACCTTTGTTTTCTTTAAGCCAAGTACTTCCCCCCGGTTATAACCACCGGGCAGAAGGAGATAATAGACAATGGACCTGCTGATCTGTACTGTACAGCTAACGGTGGTTACCCAGCAGGAACCATCCACTGGTTTGATCTCAGGAACACAAACTGGACAAAAAACACAAACCTGAGTATAACACAGGGAGACGACGGTCTGTTCACTCTGACCAGCAAACTGACCTTCAGTAAGATCGACTCTCTCTGGGGACAATACAGGTGTGTCGTCCTCAACAGCAGGTATCAAGAAGAAGGGACGAGCACTTCAGACCTGAAGATAAAGGGTAATTATTGTTATTACTAATGATGTAATGTTCTAATGTTCTGATCAGCAGAAATGATCAATGAGCAGAAGTTTAATATTCAAGTAATTCTGTTCATACTGACTGAATCCTCTCTCTCTCTCTCTCTCTCTCTCTCTCTCTCTCTCTCTCTGTCTGTGTCTCTCTCTCTGTCTCTCTCTCTGTCTGTGTGTGTCTCTCTCTCCCCCTCTGTGTCGCCCCCCCCCCCCCCAAAAAAAAAAAAAAAGATGCCCCAGTGAACCCCCCCCAAGCACCTGACAGCTTGGTGAAGAACATCGTTGCTGCTGCAGTAGTGATCGGGTCTCTCATCGTCGGCCTCCTGATCGTTCTCTTATTAAAGCGAAGACGTTTTCAGCGTAAGTACTAAAGTTCTTTAAAAAAGTCAAATTAAATATAAAGATAAGAACAGCAACCGGAAGAGGATTAAATGATGATGATGAATAATATATATATATAGTGTATAAGGGCAATTAAACATAAACAGTCTAAAGTGATGAGTTTATCCATCGTTCCCATGCAGTATGTAGTGATAATGTAGTGATAATGTAGTGATAATGTAGTGACTATGTAGTGACTGTGTAGTGACTGTGTAGTGACTGTGTAGTGATTGTGTAGTGATAATGTAGTGATAATGTAGTGACTATGTAGTGATTATGTAGTGACTATGTAGTGACTATGTAGTGACTATGTAGTGATAATGTAGTGATAATGTAGTGATAATGTAGTGACTATGTAGTGACTGTGTAGTGACTGTGTAGTGACTGTGTAGTGACTGTGTAGTGACTGTGTAGTGATAATGTAGTGATAATGTAGTGATAATGTAGTGATAATGTAGTGATAATGTAGTGATAATGTGAAGAAAGAGTTAAAGACTTTATAAAGACGTAAAATTAGGGAAGTAAAAAAGGGGAAAATGTTAAAAAGCCAAAGCAGCAGTTCTGTTTATTCTGCAGTTTATTTCAGTGCACATGTGACCACATCATCACTGTTCAAGCTCAAACACACCTAACGTTTAGTCACACACACTCATCATTATTACTTTTAAATCCACTCACAAGCCTGATGAGAACTGGAGCTCAGATCCTGAACTACTGGTCATTTTCTAGATATTTTAGATAAAGCTCTACAATCCAAACAAAGAGAAAATCTGACAGAGATCCAAGAGCAAGAGCAGGAAGTTTAACAAAGGAGTAGCAACTTAAACCAAACATTAAAATGGCACGCAGTCTTAAAGGGATCAGGATATTAGACGTCTCCCTTGGTCTGAAATGCACCGCAGCTTAACGGAACAAAAACCGGGCAGAAAACAACAGGCAGCTGCAGACGCTTTCGTTTCTTATTCAGGTTTCCAAATGGCAAAAAAAAACCCAAATTGTTATCTACATCAAAGCACAAAAATCAGGAGACGGCATGTGTGTGTGTGTGTGTGTGTGTGTGTGTGTGTGTGTGTGTGCCAGTGATAATATCAGGATGTTTTTAGGTACAGTGCATAGTGATGAGAAATCCCCTTCACTGTGATAAGGTCATGTTTATTCATGGAGCAGTCTGATGACTTTATCTACTGAACAACATCATGGATGAGGTTTGGGGTCTACAGACAGAATACCAGCTGCAGTTAGATTCATGCAGAATTGTTGTGTTGCTCTCGCCGGAGTGTGGAGCTGGAACTCGGTTCATCCAATCAGCTTTCAGAAACAGAGAATAGAGAAGAATCCAAGCACTGAAGCGTACAGTAAACAAATGTACAAACAAAGCCTGATGTCTGTACGATACGGTACGGTGACAAACACCTGATCGATCGAATCAAACAAAGGAAACCGTCACCAGTCGTCCTTCTAAACCGCCCTGAACTCCTCGGTGCAGAAACCAGCGGTGACGTAACATCGTTACTGTGAAGGTTCGCCTAACGTTTTATACACCAGAACCACTGCATGTGTCCAGACTTCACCCCGAGACGTGTGTAATAATCACTTCAAGTCCAGACTTCACCCTGAGACGTGTGTAAACTGCCCCTGTACTCTGACCCCAACCTCCTCAGTTGGGGTATGTGAAGAAAAGACTCCCACTGTGCTGTAATGTTTTGTTTTTTTCTCAGAGCTAAGAAGAGCATCAGCGGTCCCCATTCTGAGTAGGTTCAGTGTTCAGTCTTGGTGTGTTAGTGGTGTAGTTGTGTAAATTCTCTAACTTTACCTCAGGACATGGACACTGACGTGTCCTGTGTCCTCTGATTGGCTCTCAGTTACTCAACACTGTGTTTGGGACGTTTTGTAGCTTCAGAGTAAAATTTCAACATTTCACCAAAACACTTTTCTTTACTTATCAGCTTTGTTCTTGGGGACTTTTTCACATTCATGTATTAATCTAAACCTGGAGGTTTATAAGCTCTCACACTGACAGTGTGATGTCATTTCCTGTTTTTTAGATGACCATCAGACAGAAGATGATGACTATGAAGAGAAAGATGGTAATTTTTTTGTTCCTAATAATAGGAAGACACACACACACACACACACACACACACACACACACACACACACACACACACAAACACTATATCTCTCTTTCTTAGTAAAACACACCCTTACTCACACACACATACACGCACACACACACACCCCCTTACTCACACACACACATACACGCACACAGACACACACACACTATATTTCTCTTTCTTAGTAAAACACACACATACACGCACACACACACACACACACACTCACACACACTATACTTTCTGTAATATGTGATGTGCATTATTATTATTATTATTATTATTATTATTATTATTATTATTATTATTGTGTGAAGATGAGGAGAGAATCAGAGTGAGATGTTATTTATAAAGGTTTATCTTGTGGTTTGTTTCACAGCTCTGAACGATTCAGCTTCAGTTTATACAAAAGCAGCTGACGCTGACCTGAGCTGTCCTCAGTCATTTCCACACTGAACTTTCTGCACACAATGGATTCCTTCTCCATTATTAACTCCACAAATGTGTTTGCAGCAGAGAAAGTGTACTGAGGAGCTCAGTGTACTTCTCATGTGTGTCCAGGTTCTACAGACCCAGACATAGAGATCCCACAGAACCCAAAGGAACCGTAAATCAGAAAACTACAAATTAATGAGAGCTGTAACGTGAATAAAGCGCTTCAGGTATGGACAGGACGGGTGCTACAGTGAGCTGCTGGAACGTTCAGACATGATGAAGCCTTCACAAGCCGCTTCATACAGCAGCTACGTGCAGTCTCTCTGACTGAAACCCATTCTGTGAATGAAAAGTCTTTCACTTCGAGGCCTACACAGGAACCTTCACTATAAAATATATCACTTTATTTAGGAGGTAGTATGAGATGTCATGGTCAGTTCAATCTCAGTAGCTTCTCTAGTGGATCTTAGGAGCTTCTCTTGTGGATCTCAGGAGCTTCTCTAGACTCAGCTTCAACTAAACCTCTTTAACTGCATGTGCAAATCATTAACACTTCAGTAAGACAGTGCGGTCTGTGCTGAAACAGGAACTTTAGGAATATTAAAGCGAAATGTCTTTAGCACTAAAATAATCTGTTATTATCCTGTAATTTCTGGTGAAATTCCTTTTCAGTAATCACTGTTTATTAGTCAAGAGTCAAGAAGCTTTTATTGCCATTACACCATATATAGCTGTTACAGTACACAATGACATGAGACAACATTCCTCCAGGATCAGTGTGTTACATAACACACACACAGAGCTATAAGGACTTAGTAAGTTAGTCCTAGATACATAAAGTGTATCTGTGTAACCTGGTGTACACAGTGCAGGACAGGACAGGCAGGACAGACGAGACAGTGCAGGACAAAAAATTACTAGACAATACAAAAGCTACAAAAAGACACTGCACAAAAGAAAATAAACAGTAACAGCGGTGACCAGTGTAAATACTGTATGTTCAACAGTATCACGTGCAGTAAAACTATAATGAACACAGTTTCATAGCAGCAGGTCCCTGAGATGGTGTAAAGAATTGTGCAAAACAGCAAACGATGAAATGATATATAGTATGTGCAAAGATGTGTGTGTATGGTGTGTATGTTGTGTGGTGTGTATGTTGTGTTACTGTGGCCTTGAGACAGAAAATCATCTTTGTAGATAAATACATAGGACTGTTCATATCCACTATGTCCTTACGCATGTGTGACTTTATACTTTACTCTTAAGTGAGTTTGCACTTTTTATTACTGAGTCCCGTCTGTAGCAGAAGATTAAACCTCTTTAACCACATTCACCCTCCATCTGATCAGGGGCTTGGTTTGTGTTCATCAACTCTGTTATTTACAGGTTTCTCTTTTGTACTTATTGTGTTTAATGGATGTTGGTTTTGTATGGTTTGTTGTTTGAGAATGAAAAATAAAATGTTCCGAATTGAGATGAAGTGTGTAATATAGTGTCACATGACACGTGTGTGTACTTAAACAAGACAAAAAACAATATTAAATACACATGAATCAGATGGTAGTGTTGTGTCTCTCTGGTTTAATGAGCAGATTAAACTTACTACATTATACTGTACTACATTATACTATAATGTACTATACTATAATATACTATATACTGTACTACACTATACTATATTCCATTCCACTATTAAATGTTAATTATATTGCAGCAGGTGTGTGAATTGTGAATGTTGAGTGTGAGTATGTGTGTATGTGCGTGCGTGTGTGTGTGTGTGTGTGCGCGAGCGTGCAGATGAGAGAGACTCCATATTGGGTGAACTGATCTTATAAAACTGATTCTGATGCTGAGCTGCTGATGCCGATCCTGTCATCACAATAAAAAACAAACTGTGTCTCATCATATCTGATTTATTTGTCTCTGGAAAGTTTCATGGATGAAAATCAGATCAGCTCACTCTCTCTCTCTCTCTCTCTCTCTCTCTCTCTCTCTCTCTCTCTCTCTCTCTCTCTGTGTTTCTCTGTCTGTCTCTCACTCACTCACTTACTCACACAAACACACACACAGTCTCTCTCATGCTCTCATGTGATGGGATTTTTCAGTGGGAATTTTGCTGGCAGCCATAACTCCATGGACATTCCAAGAGAGAGACTGAAAGAGCCAGATAGAGGGTTACACCAGGTCAGGGTATATTCTGCCAAACGGTTTATTGCGTTTCGCATGGGTAACTCACAAAGCATGTCCCTTCTGTTTACCCAGCGCGATGACCATAGAAGGGAATTAAAAGGCTCCAGATGTAAGAATCGGGGCAACAGTTACAAAATTCCAAAGTTAAAGTTCATGCAAACAGATATTAATAGACAGGTTTCAGTCAAATATGTATGGTTTATTTAGCAAAATTCAGTGTTACAAACATGCATCCTCTTCTATGGTTAATATTCTCATCAAAGTGAGCATCATGAATTCAGGAGTCAATAATAATAAACGATAAGTTACTGCACCTGCCAGAGGAAATTACATTTATTTTTGTGCCCTTTAATTTATTCATTTATTTTATTATTTTTCCATCTTTGTGTTAGATAAATCCATTTGTGTGAAAATGGTGTCACAAAAACAAGTAAATTGATGCTGAATAATAATTAATTACGTTTCGTATAGAGGGGGACACCTCTCCCCTCCCACTCCCCAAAAAAATTCCCGTCCCATGTAAATCCCGCAAAAAAAACCTGGGGAAAATCCCATCCCGTCCCAATCCCAGGACAATGACGTCCATTTCCTCCCACTTTCCTGTTTTTTTTTTCTTTTTCTTTTTTCGACTCCATTTTTAATTTTCGCGGCTTCTACAGAGTGCATGGGGAAGACGCCTAGTCTTATATTATTGTGTGGAGGACGGGTGTGTGGAGCACGGGTGTGTGGAGCACGGGTGTGTGGAGCACGGGTGTGTGGAGCACGGGTGTGTGGAGCACGGGTGTGTGGAGCACGGGTGTGTGGAGGACGGGTGTGTGGAGGACGGGTGTGTGGAGCACGGGTGTGTGGAGGACGGGTGTGTGGAGCACGTCATTCATTTAACCAGCCATACCAAAGCAAACAGATTATATTTTAATTTATATCAAAGGTATATTTGTGTATTCCCGGTCCCGCCCACTCCCGCTGACATTTTTCCTTCCCCGTTCCAGTCACGTGACTAATAGTGATTTTCTTTCCCATCCTAGTTTCGTGTTAGTATTTCTCACAACTGCTCTGATAGTCTACTAAACCGCATATGATTGGTCAAACGTAATAACCGCGCAATTTGAATTTTTACGCACTTTTAACTGCTCAGTCGTAACCATGAGCTTATTAGCATATGAAAACATTATAACAAACATGTATGAAGATGGACACAAGGATATGTAAATATCAGATCATTGATCAGAGCTTTGTATGCAAAGGGGGAATTCCGTTTGACCTGTGATAGGGCCAGTAACGTTACGCCTCATAGAGGTCATTTCACGTAAATACTTTGATAAAGCATTTCACTGAAATAATATGTTTGTTTATTATTACCATCCAACCCATGTACTGGATTATTTATCAAATAATGTTATTGACAGACACATTTCCTCCCCCGGTCCAAAGACATGCATGGTAGGTTGATTGGCATCTCTGGAAAATTGTCCACAGTGTGTGAGTGTGTGAGTGAATGAGAGTGTGTGTGTGCCCTGTGATGGGTTGGCACTCCGTCCAGGGTGTATCCTGCCTCGATGCCCGATGACGCCTGAGATAGGCACAGGCTCCCCGTGACCCGAGAAGTTCAGATAAGCGGTAGAAGATGAGTGAGAGTTTGCAAATGTATTTTTTTCCCATTTACAGAAGTTTTAATATGTCCTTTTAAAGGCTATGTTATTTTACATTTACTGTATAAAAGGTTTGGCCTACCAATGAAATGAGCAGAAATTTTGCACCACTGTACATAATGTATAGGCCTACCTACAATTTGTAGTACTGCATATTTCTGTATTTAGTAAAAAAAAAAAATAACCTTGTGGTAAAAGGGATGTTGTACACAAGGTTGTCCTGTAGGGATTGGTGTTCGGGGTTTCAGTCTGTTGTCGCCAGCAAGTGTGGACATGCAGGAGTTCCGCTCGATATATATAAATAAAGGTTCATGTTAATTTATCTCCATGTGTATACAGTACATATATCTGCACCTAAGGATATTACAAGCCTAATTACTAAAAACAATGCCGACTGGTTAAGTTTGTATACTTCAGCCCTGATAGAGTGCAAAGTGTCCTTTGCAAAGTTCGTTACGAAATTGCACCTTGCGACCTTTTTGTGTTAAGTTATTTTTAACTCACGGGATGGGTAGCATAATAAGAAATAACGTGCATTTTAATAAAACACGGGTGGGTCGGAGGCGGATATGAGAGATGTGATAATTCCTTTTTTTTTTTTTAAATAAATGAACGTTCATTTAAAACAGCATTCATTAAAAAGGATTAAATGATATCGAAGCTGCCGATTCGGTTGACGTTTATGATTCGAGCATCTCTAATGTACAGTAAAAAAAAAGATTAAGCTGTAGATGATTTTAATTGCAGTCTGAATGTCCACATTTACATTTACATTTACAGCATGTGACAGACCCCTTATCCAGAGCGACGTACATAAGTGCTTAAATCTCTAACACTGAATACATTAATGCTGCTCATTAGGTTACAGACTTAAGACACCATGAGTTTAAAACATTTGTTCAAAGTTACAATGAAAAAGTGTCAAAGGTTTTTTTTTTTTTTTTTAAATGCCAAATATAAGGAAAGAAGTGCTGAAGTGTTTCCTGAATAAGTAGGTCTTCAACCGCCGCTTGAAAATAGCCAGTGTCTCAGCTGTCCGGACCTCTAGGGGAAGTTCATTCCACCACCTTGGTGCCAGAACGGAGAAGAGTCTTGTAGTAAACTTGCTACGGAAGCCAATGGAGGGATTGCAGCAGCGGGGTGGAATGCAAGAACTTTGGCAGGTTGAACACAAGCCGTGCAGCTGCATTCTGGATCATTTACAGAGGACGGATTGCGTTCATATGTAGAGCTGCCAGCAATGCATTGCAGTAATCCAGTCTAGAAATGACAAGAGACTGAACAAGTACCTGAGCAGTCTGTGTGGGGAAAATGGCCGAATCCTTCTAATGTTGTAGAGAAGAAACCGACATGAGCGAGTCACATTAGGGACATGAGAGGAAAAGGACAGATGAGTGTCCATGGTTACACCAAGGGTGTGAGCTGTGGCTGAAGGGGAGATCAGATCGTTGTGCAAGGATATAGTAAGGTCATGACCTGGGGATGAATCACCTGATGATCAGCAGTTCAGTTTTCCTAGGATTGAGCTTTAACTGATGAGCAGTCATCCATGATGAAATTTCTGCCACATCAGTCGTCATCATCACTATTTCAGAATGTGGTAGACATTAGGTGGTTCTAAAACTGTATCAGCATGAGACCCCCTGGCAGTATGCAATGTGCATCCTAGTTTTTGTCCCCTTCCACAGAAAATGAATGACACAATTTCAAACTTACAAACCATACATATGAAATAATACAAAAGAATGCTTTATGCAATGATTTGATACGTTATGTTGGTTGGTAGTCTTTTTCTCTGATGATTACATTCAATAAATTTTATAGACTTAGTTCATAAAATGTCAAAAGTGTGGCTTGCCCTCTGTGCCATCTGGCAACTCCGCAGGAGGCACGATGACCATCCGTTTGGAAACAACTAGGTTAAAATCCATATTAATGGACTTTTATTAAATAAAATAATATATAATTTTATTACAAAATTGAGGTTATGCTTTGGTGGGCTTGTTGCCACTGTCTTATTTGTTGAATTCTTTATACTTAACTGGTTTAGTATGTACTATGTTCCAAATAGTTTGTTTTTTAATTGATTCACAATTGAAGACTGAGAAGCATAGGATAACCTTTCAAGGATAGATCTCGTAATAACTATATAACTTATAAAAACTTTGTTTGTATTGTGTAAGTCTGTTATTGAAGCACTCTTTCTCATCATGGCCAGGTCACTCCTGTGAATTTTAATCTCAGTGAGTTCTACCTATTCTAGCCTATTTTGATTCCTAAATTCATTTTTATAACACTAAATATTCTCCTGGTGGCAAATCCTCTCTGATCCTGGGCTGAGACACACACACACACACACACACACACACACACACACACACACACACACACACACACACACACACACACACACACACACACACACACACACACACACACCTTCTCACTCTCTTCCTGCTACACCACATCATATCCAGAGCTCTGTCTGTCTGTCTGTCTGTCTGTCTGTGTGTGTTCCCCTCTTGTAATGTCAGACTGTTTCACTTCCTGTCTCGTTGTCCTTCCACAGTGTGTGTTTTGGTTCTGCACATGACTTTTGTCTCACTTGCGTTTAATTTGGACAATTTTATTTGTTCAGAACCTTGTAAAGCTGCAGGCTCCTGTCTCGTCTCTCATTCCTGGGTTTATACGGATTTATTAATGTTTGTGCATTTCTACGTATAATAAAATATTGCTATGAAATTAATTGTGTGTGAATATAATTATTTATATAATGATGATTATTTGTGTGTGTGTGCCCTGTGATGGGTTGGCACTCCGTCCAGGGTGTATCCTGCCTCGATGCCCAATGACGCCTGAGATAGGCACAGGCTCCCCGTGACGTTCGGATAAGCGGTAGAAGATGAATGAATGAATGATTATTTGCACTCAACTGAGCAGTCGCTTTTCTTCTGTCATGTGACCGGAATAAACATTTACACATTTGAGAATATACATTTTATTTCCCTGAACATGACACAGATATCAGATACACTGAAGTGTTGGTATGATGGTTAAAGAACATCTGCACTATGTCCTGTACACATGGCCTTATATCTGTCTACAGAAGGTTACAGATACATTCAGATCATTTACAGGTGGAACTTCATGATGATGATGATGATGATGATGATGATGATGATGAAATGCTCAGTGGAGAAAGAGAGGAGGAGGAAGATGAAAGTGATATTTAAATCTACAGAGTGAAAGTGAGACTGAATGATGGTCCTTGAAGAGGGCGAATGTCAGTGAGGATGATGATGATGAAGGGTTCGAGCTGATTGTGATCGTTTCCGGGTTTTTCTGCACTGCGTCATGCTGGAGTCCGTTTTTGTTTCTGCAAACCTTCAAATTACACGCGTTTTAAAATGAATGCTGTTTATATTGGTCGTGTTCTGAGCAGAAATAAACAACACAACACTTTGTGTTACAGATTATTGTTGTGAGTCCGAGCTTCTGGGTTTCATCTGTGTTTCGTCATCAGATCTGTTCTGTCTGATCTACAGTCATTCTGAAAGTGAAAGTGTTCCAGTGATCTACGTGTAGTGTAGAGAAAGGGCGCTCTCTCTCTCACACACTCACTCACACACTCACGCTCACTCACAGCAGGGATCGGATCAACACGAGGGCTCGATCAGTAAGTCTCTCTCTCCGTCTGTCTGTCTGTCTGTCTGTCTGTCTACTGCTCTGTGTGTAAATTCGGCAGGTTTTAGTCACATTAACCGCAAAACCTTTTTTCCTGCTAAACCGCGTTTCTTATTTCATTTGGACTCGTTAAGAGTTTGTTGAGGTTTAAAGTGAAGATCGGAGTTTAATGTCTGTAACACATTAGTAGTCAGTAGTGTATTAGGACACAGGACACACTACACAGGACACACTACACAGGACACAGTATTCAGGACACAGGACACACTACACAGTACACAGGACACACTACACAGGACACAGTACACAGGACAAAGGACACAGTACTCAGGACACAGTACACAGGACACAGGACAAACACTGCTGGCTTTCTTTGTTTCTTTCAAACACGTGACTACGAGGCAAATAAAATGTAAATGCAAGCAGAAATTCGTTATAAGTATATAACCTGTGTTATAGCATGTGTGTGTGTGTGTGTGTGTGTGTGTGTGTGTGTGAGTGTGTGTGTGTGCGTGTGTGTTTGTGAGTGAGTGTGTGTGTGTGTTTGTGAGTGAGTGAGTGTGTGTGTTTCGCAGAGCTGGAAAAACTGGACCTTTGTTTATATACTTGCGATCACAAACCTGTTTTGTTTTTTTTGTTTTTTAACGTATTGAAACCAATTTTGGATTGAAATAAAAAAGAGTAAATGTACACAGTGTTATATAATCAGATATAATCAGATATAACCAGATCTATTCAGTGTAAAACAGAGTTGAGTCCCTTCACTAACTTTGTAGAATATTATAAAGTAAAAGTTTTTTATTATTTTATTTTATTAAATTATTTATTTAATTGTAAACCTTCTCCTTTGTAATAATGTGTATGTTTAGGAGTTAAATACAGAACTAAACCCACTGTACAGTCCAGTCTGTGTGATTAATGATCTAAAGACCTTTACTGTGTAATATGGCAGTGTTCCTGTGACACATTATAACTGCTTTTATTGGCCTGTTTATGAAGCCTTCTGGTCGCTCGGACGTCTCTGTTGATGAGAATAGACTTGAGATTGTCTGAGGTTTTATTTACAATATGATGATGTGAGTATCAGGTCGTCTATCTGATGTAGTCTCTGGTATCTGATCCACAGATTTAACAGTGTTCTGCTCCCATAAAGAAGGCTGAGAGTAATTAGACAGATTTGTGTGGGCCATGTAAAGACTTTTAACCCTTTAATCCCTCCTCAGAAATGAGAGCTGGATAAATATAATACTAATGATGTGGTGTAAGATTTAATCATCTCTCTGTGCTGTCAAGGAGAATGAAGTCTGTTCAGGGAGTAGAACATTCTGGTACAGAGGTCATAGCTCCAGGAAACGCTGTGTTATTTGTGTAATGGGTCCAGATATGAGAGAGAGAGAGAGAAAGTGTGTGTGTTTGTGTGTGTGAGAGAGAGAGAGAGAGAGATAGAGAGAGAGATAGAGAGAGAAAGTGAAAGAGTGACAGAGAGAGTGACACAGAGAGAGAGAGTGAGAGAGAGAGACAAAGAGAGATACAGACAGAGAGAGTGACAGAGAGAGTGACACAGAGAGAGAGAGTAACAGAGAGCAAGAGAGAGACAGAGAGAGAGAGAAAGAGAGAGACAGAGAGTGACACAGAGAGAGAGAGAGAGTGACAGAGAGAGAGACAGACAGACAGAGAGAGAGAGAGAAAGAGAGAGACAGAGAGAGTGACACAGTGAGCGAGAGAGAGAGAGAGAGAGAGACTGAGAGAGTGACAGAGAGAGAGAGAGACAGACAGAAAGACAGAGAGAGTGACAGAGAGAAGGAGTGACAGACAGACAGAGAGAGAGAGAGATTGAGAGAGAGAGACAGAGAAGAAAGACAGAGAGAGAGACATTAGTGTAAAATCAACACACCATCACACAACAGTAGGCGTGTAACAGCGACCCGAGGAATAAAACATTTCCTTCTGCTTCTTTTACTTCCTCTTCAGTCTCATCACCCCGATGTTAGTCCTCTTCTCTACAGAGACAGAGACATGGCTTCTGCATCTCTCCTCTTCTTTGTGCTGATGATGTCGTCACTTCGTGTTGGAAAGTCAGTCGACAGTAAGTGGAATTTTATTCTGATTTAAAAGTGTTGAATAGAGAAAAGAGCTAAAGAGCAAAACCAATGAAATCATTAGTGATTAGTGCTGAGGGATTAGTGATGAGGGATTAGTGCTGAGGGATTAGTGCTGAGGGATTAGTGCTGAGGGATTAGTGCTGAGGGATTAGTGCTGAGGGATTAGTGCTGAGGGGATTAGTGCTGAGGGATTAGTGCTGAGGGATTAGTGCTGAGGGATTAGTGCTGAGGGATTAGTGCTGAGGGGATTAGTGCTGAGGGATTAGTGCTGAGGGATTAGTGCTGAGGGATTAGTGCTGAGGGGATTAGTGCTGAGGGATTAGTGCTGAGGGATTAGTGCTGAGGGGATTAGTGCTGAGGGATTAGTGCTGACGCATTAGTGCTTAGGGATTAGTGCTGTCTGCTTAGTGCTGAGGGATTAGTGCTGGGGATCAGTGCTGAGGGATCAGTGCTGAGGGATCAGTGCTGAGGAATCAGTCAGAGAAACATCTAAGAGCACATAGAAGATCCCTGGAGGAGCTAAAGAGCTCCACAGCTCAGATGGGAGAAGGTGTTCACAAGCTAGATGCTCCACAGAGCTGGAAAAGTGAGGAGAAGAAATTAATGAAACAAAATAGTAAGAAAACCTGCAGAGGATCACGATAAAGACTCAGCAAACGACTGGAAATGTTTTCTGCTGTCAGATGAAAATGTATCAGTGTTTCAGACACTCATTAAAGTTCACCACACTGGTGGTAGCATCACATAGTGAGGTCTGTGTTACGTCTCACGTGAATGTCCTCCTCTGTGGTGACGCTGATTTCTGGTGTGTTTATGTTTGTTTTTTCTCCTACAGGTCTGTTCACACTGAAATGTCAGCCAGCAGTTGGAGTCATGGGTCAGACCACCATCATCTCCTGCAGTTTAGAGGTCCATACAGAAGACAAGCTTAGTATTAACACTGTGGTTATAACCAAGTTTGGACAGAAAAATCCCTGTTTAATATTTAACACATTTGATAACATTGTGACTGGAGACCCTCGATTTCATGCTGAAAATGCTCCATCATTAGAGCTTCATAACACCATGATCTCAGATGAAGGTGAATACAGATATTTAATCAGAACCAGTCTGGGGACTAGGATCAGCCTGTTCACACTCAATGTCACAGGTAAGAGCCAAATGTCCAGGTGTGCACATGATCTCACTACTGCAGAGACAAAACTACACCTTTATTTCTCTCCCTTTTTGAGATTGTTTGTATTACTTACCTCGTGACCCCGTGACCTTTGTTTTCTTTAAGCCAAGTACTTCCCCCCAGTTATAACCACCGGGCAGAAGGAGATAGTGAACGATGGAGCTGCTGATCTGTACTGTACAGCTAACGGTGGTTACCCAGCAGGAACCATCCACTGGTTTGATCTCAGCAACTCAAACTGGACAAAAAGCGCAAACCTGAGTACAAAACAGGGACACGACCGTCTGTTCACTCTGACCAGCAAACTGACCTTCAGTAAGATCGACTCTCTCTGGGGACAATTCAGGTGTGTCGTCCTCAACAGCAGGTATCAAGAAGAAGGGACGAGCACTTCAGACCTGAAGATAAAGGGTAATTATTGTTATTGTTATTACACATGATGTAATGTTCTGATCAGCAGAAATGATCAATGAGCAGAAGTGTAATATTACCGCAGAAGATTAACAAGTAATTCTGTTCATACTGACTGAATCCTCTCTCTCTCTCTGTCTCTCTCTTTCTCTCTCTGTATCTCTCTCTCCCTCTCTCTCCCTATCTCTCTCCCCCTCTCTCTCTCTCCCCCCTTCCCCCCCTCTCTCTTCTCTCTCTCTTTCTCTCTCTCGCTGTCTCTCTCTGTCTCTCTCTCTCTCTCTGTCTCTGTCTCTGTCTCTCTCTGTCTCTCTCTCTGTCTCTCTCTGTCTTTGTCTCTCTCTCTCTCTCTCTCTCTCTCTCTATCTCTATCTCTTTCACTCACTCTCTCTGTCTCTCTCTCTCTCTCTCTCTCTCTCCCTCCCCCTCTCACCGTCCCCAAAAAAAAGATGTCCCCTGGAACCCCCCCCCAGCACCTGACAGCTCGGTGAAGAACATCGTTGCTGCTGCAGTAGTGATCGGGTCTCTCATCGTCGGCCTCCTGATCGTTCTCTTATTAAAGCGAAGACGTTTTCAGCGTAAGTACTAAAGTTCTTTAAAAAAGTCAAATTAAATAAAAAGATAAGAACAGCAACCGGAAGAGGATTAAATGATGATGAATAATATATACAGTGTATAAGGGCAATTAAACATAAACAGTCTAAAGTGATGAGTTTATCCATCGTTCCCATGCAGTATGTAGTGATAATGTAGTGATAATGTAGTGATAATGTAGTGATTATGTAGTGATTATGTAGTGACTATGTAGTGATAATGTAGTGATAATGTAGTGATTGTGTTGATTATGTAGTGATAATGTAGTGATTATGTGTTGATTATGTAGTGATAATGTAGTGATAATGTAGTGATAATGTAGTGACTATGTAGTGATAATGTAGTGATAATGTAGTGATTATGTAGTGATAATGTAGTGATTATGTAGTGACTATGTAGTGATAATGTAGTGATAATGTAGTGACTATGTAGTGATTATGTAGTGACTATGTAGTGATAGTGTAGTGACTATGTAGTGATAATGTAGTGATAATGTAGTGATAATGTGAAGAAAGAGTTAAAGACTTTATAAAGACGTAAAATTAGGGAACTAAAAAAGGGGAAAATGTTAAAAAGCCAAAGCAGCAGTTCTGTTTATTCTGCAGTTTATTTTAGTGCACATGTGACCACATCATCACTGTTCAAGCTCAAACACACCTAACGTTTAGTCACACACACTCATCATTATTACTTTTAAATCCACTCACAAGCCTGATGAGAACTGGAGCTCAGATCCTGAACTACTGGTCATTTTCTAGATATTTTAGATAAAGCTCTACAATCCAAACAAAGAGAAAATCTGACAGAGATCCAAGAGCAAGAGCAGGAAGTTTAACAAAGGAGTAGCAACTTAAACCAAACATTAAAATGGCACGCAGTCTTAAAGGGATCAGGATGTTAGACGTCTCCCATGGTCTGAAATGCACCGCAGCTTAACGGAACAAAAACCGGGCAGAAAACAACAGGCAGCTGCAGACGCTTTCGTTTCTTATTCAGGTTTCCAAATGGCAAAAAAAACAAGTTGTTATCTACATCAAAGCACAAAAATCAGGAGACGGCATGTGTGTGTGTGTGTGTGTGTGTGTGTGTGTGTGTGTGTGTGTGTGTGTGTGTGTGCCAGTGATAATATCAGGATGTTTTTAGGTACAGTGCATAGTGATGAGAAATCCCCTTCACTGTGATAAGGTCATGTTTATTCATGGAGCAGTCTGATGACTTTATCTACTGAACAACATCATGGATGAGGTTTGGGGTCTACAGACAGAATACCAGCTGCAGTTAGATTCATGCAGAATTGTTGTGTTGCTCTCGCCGGAGTGTGGAGCTGGAACTCGGTTCATCCAATCAGCTTTCAGAAACAGAGAATAGAGAAGAATCCAAGCACTGAAGCGTACAGTAAACAAATGTACAAACAAAGCCTGATGTCTGTACGATACGGTACGGTGACAAACACCTGATCGATCAAGCATGAGCAAGGCCCTCAACCCTCCCTGCTCCAGGGGCGCTGTATCATAACTGCCCATGTACTCTGACCCCAACCTCCTCAGCTGAAGAAAAGACTTCCACTGTGCTGTAATGTATATGTGGCGATAATAACGCCCCCCCCCCCCCCTTCTAATAATCACTTCCTTTTGTTTTGTTTTTTTCTCAGAGCTAAGAAGAGCATCAGCGGTCCCCATTCTGAGTAGGTTCAGTGTTCAGCCTTGGTGTGTTAGTGGTGTAGTTGTGTAGATTCTCTAACTTTACCTCAGGACATGGACACTGACGTGTCCTGTGTCCTCTGATTGGCTCTCAGTTACTCAACACTGTGTTTGGGACGTTTTGTAGCTTCAGAGTAAAATTTCAACATTTCACCAAAACACTTTTCTTTACTTATCAGCTTTGTTCTTGGGGACTTTTTCACATTCATGTATTAATCTAAATCTGGAGGTTTATAAGCTCTCACACTGACAGTGTGATGTCATTTCCTGTTTTTTAGATGACCATCAGACAGAAGATGATGACTATGAAGAGAAAGACGGTAATTTTTTTGTTCCTAATAATAAAAAGACACACACACACTCACACACACACACACAGACACACACACACACACACACACACACACACACACTATACCCCTCTCTTTCTTAGTAAAACACACCCTTACTCACACACACATACACGCACACACTCACACACACACACACACTCTTACTCACACACACACATACACGCACACACATGCACACACTCACACACACACACATACACACACACACACACACACACACACACACACACACACACACACACACACATACACGCACACACATGCACACACACACACACACACTCACACACACACACACACACACTCACACACATACACACACACACACACACACTCACACACACACACACATGCACACACACACACTCACTCACACACATACACACACACTCACACACACACTCACACACATACACACGCACACACACACTCACACACACACACTAGAATTTCCTTCCTCGTTCCAGACGACACTCCCAGTGTGGGGTGTAAAATATCCACCATGCAGCTGTTCATGTCCTTCTTACTGAAACACTGCGAGGTCTCACTAACATTTAGGGATTTAGTGCGAATAGAACAAGCAGAAATTATAAATTATAAATAAAACTGATATAAATATATAATTTAATGATGTAATGTGTTAAAATGAACAGTTTCAGCTCTAAAACATGAGCTTGTGTTATCTTAATAATCCATCAGACACATCAGGAAATGTTCGCTAAGTAAAGAAGTACATAAACACACAAGGCTTGGAGTTTTAGTCTTTATTCTACAGTGAGGATTATTTCAGTATTTCACCTTAAAATCTAGTAAATCTGACATATGTGATGTTTATTATTATTATTATTATTATTATTATTATTATTATTATTATTATTATTATTATTGTGTGAGGATCAGGAGAGAATCAGAGTGAGATGTTATTTATAAAGTTTTATCTTGTGGTTTGTTTCACAGCTCTGAACGATTCAGCTTCAGTTAATACGGATGCAGCTGTCGCCGAGCAGAACGTCGCAGTGTAACGTCTGCTTCTGGATCACCGTGTAAACATTTAATCACATGATGGAGACCTGAGCTGAGCTCAGTCTTCAGCACACTTTCACTTTCTACATAATGCATTCTTTCTCCTTTATTAACTCCACAAACGAGTTAGTGTTCATAGTTTCGGGCTTTGGAATTAAGCTCCAGGCCGTGGTGACGGTGGAAAGCCCCTGACCTTTAAAAATAACTGATGGTATGTGTAGCTCAAAGTGAAAGCTAAACTGTAATTGCAACATGTTGCATAATTTCTTTCACTTCTCTTTCATTTAAAAAAAAAACATTATCAGAATGATCTAACAGGAAGGAAGGATCTGAGTGCAGAGAACTCAGCAGTAACAGATCTTTTGCGATACCTCCAACGATGGAGACATTACCCAGGACGCAGGGCTCATTCCACACACCGTGGTGTCTGTAATAATTAACACAATTTGGTGAATAATAAGCGACAGAGTTAAGAGTTAATAAGTGTCTGAGGGTCCACCCTGATCCTGATGTTCTCTACATGGAGGTCTAAAGCGTCTGAAACGCACCTTACCTAACATTTAGAATCAGGACACACCTGAGAACTGAGCTGCTCTTCTACTTTATAAATGTGAATAGAGATTGTGTAGATAATTACAAGGTGACACGCTAAGTGACCACAAACAAGAACTGGTTTCCCTGAAGCTTCACAACACTACAGGTAACTATAAACAGATAAAGTGTACACACTGTAGGAATAAAGCAGATCAGCACTAAAATATCTGACAGAACAAAAGCTTCTGTATGACTTTAATCACATGATGGAGACTTGTTCTGATGTCAGAACACACTGTCTCACTGAACTTTCTGCACACAATGGATTCCTTCTCCATTATTAACTCCACAAATGTGTTTGCAGCAGAGAAAGTGTACTGAGGAGCTCAGTGTACTTCTCATGTGTGTCCAGGTTCTACAGACCCAGACATAGAGATCCCACAGAACCCAAAGGAACCGTAAATCAGAAAACTACAAATTAATGAGAGCTGTAACGTGAATAAAGCGCTTCAGGTATGGACAGGACGGGTGCTACAGTGAGCTGCTGGAACGTTCAGACATGATGAAGCCTTCACAAGCCGCTTCATACAGCAGCTACGTGCAGTCTCTCTGACTGAAACCCATTCTGTGAATGAAAAGTCTTTCACTTCGAGGCCTACACAGGAACCTTCACTATAAAATATATCACTTTATTTAGGAGGTAGTATGAGATGTCATGGTCAGTTCAATCGCAGGAGCTTCTCTAGTGGATCTCAGGAGCTTCTCTAGACTCAGCTTCAACTAAACCTCTTTAACTGCATGTGCAAATCATTAACACTTCAGTAAGACAGTGCGGTCTGTGCTGAAACAGGAACTTTAGGAATAGTAATGCGGAATGTATTTAGCACTAAAATAATCTTTATTTTTTTTATTATCCTGAAATTCCTTTTCAGTAATCACTGTTTATTAATGTTGTCTTGAGACAGAAAATCATCTTTGTGGATAAATACATAGGACTGTTCATATCCACTATGTTCTTACTCGTGTGTAACTTTATACTTTGTACTTTACTCTTAAGTAAGTTTGCACTTTTTATTACTGAGTCCCGTCTGTAGCAGAAGATTAAACCTCTTTAACCACATTCACCCTCCATCTGATCAGGGGCTTGGTTTGTGTTCATCAACTCTGTTATTTACAGGTTTCTCTTTTGTACTTATTGTGTTTAATGGATGTTGGTTTTGTATGGTTTGTTGTTTGAGAATGATTTGAGATGAAGTGTGTAATATGTCACGTGACACGTGTGTAATTAAAGACAAAAAACAATATTAAATACACATGAATCAGATGGTAGTGTTGTGTCTCTCTGGTGTAATGAGCAGATTAAACTTACTACATTATACTGTACAATGCTGCACTATAATGCACTATACTATACTATAATATACTATACTATACTGCACTGTACTGCACTATACTGTACTACACTATACTATACTGCACTGTACTGCACTATACTGTACTACACTATACTATACTGCACTGTACTATACTATAATATACTATACTATACTGCACTATACTATACTATAATATACTATACTATACTGCACTGTACTGCACTATACTGTACTACACTATACTATACTGCACTGTACTATACTATAATATACTGTACTATACTATACTGCACTATACTATACTATAATATACTATACTGCACTGTACTGCACTATACTGTACTACACTATACTATACTGCACTGTACTGCACTATACTATACTGTACTATACTATACTGCACTGTACTATACTATACTGTACTATACTATACTGCACTATACTGTACTACACTATACTGCACTGTACTGCACTATACTATACTATACTACACTGTACTACACTACACTATACTATACTATACTGCACTATACAATACTACACTATACTGCACTATAATATAGTATACTGTACTATACTATACCATAATATACTGTACTACACTATACTACACTATACTATACTACACTGTACTGTGCTACACTATACTACACTATAATGTACTACACTATACAATACTACACTATGCTGCACTATAATATAGTATACTATACTATACTATACTATGCTATACTACACTGTACTACACTATACTGCACTATACTATACTGTACTACACTATACTGCACTATAATATAGTATATTGTACTATACTATACTACACTGTACTACACTATACTGCACTATAATATGGTATACTGTACTATACTATACTATACTACACTATACTATAATATACTGTACTACACTATACTGCACTATACTATACTACACTGCACTACACTGTACTACACTATACTGCACTATACTATACTGCACTATACTGTACTACACTATACTGCACTATAATATAGTATACTGTACTATACTATACTGCACTATAATATAGTATACTATACTATACTACACTATACTGCACTATATTATAATATACTGCACTATACTATAATATACTGTACTATACTACACTATACTGCACTATACTATAATATACTGTACTATACTGCACTATACTATACTATACTACACTATACTGCACTATAATATAGTATACTATACTATACTACACTATACTGCACTATACTATACTATACTGTACTGCACTATACTATACTATACTACACTGTACTGCACTATACTATATTATACTACACTGTACTGCACTATACTATATTATACTGTACTGCACTGCACTATACTATACTATACTATACTACACTGTACTGCACTATACTATACTACACTGTACTGCACTATACTATATTATACTGTACTGCACTGCACTATACTATATTATACTGCACTATACTATAATATACTGTACTATACTGCACTACACTATAATATACTGTACTATACTGCACTATACTATAATATACTGTACTATACCATACTATACTACACTATACTGCACTATACTATACTATACTATACTATACTATACTATACTATACTACACTATACTGCACTACACTATAATATACTGTACTATACTATAATATACTGTACTATACTATAATATACTGTACTATACTGCACTACACTATAATATACTGTACTATACTATAATATACTGTACTATACTGCACTACACTATAATATACTGTACTATACTATAATATACTGTACTATACTATAATATACTGTACTATACTGCACTACACTATAATATACTGTACTATACTATAATATACTGTACTATACTATAATATACTGCACTATACTGCACTACACTATACTACACTGTACTATACTATAATATACTGTACTATACTGCACTACACTATAATATACTGTACTATACTATAATATACTGTACTATACTATAATATACTGTACTATACTATAATATACTGTACTATACTGCACTACACTATAATATACTGTACTATACTATAATATACTGTACTATACTATAATATACTGTACTATACTGCACTACACTATAATATACTGTACTATACTATAATATACTGTACTATACTATAATATACTGCACTATACTGCACTACACTATACTACACTGTACTATACTATAATATACTGTACTATACTGCACTACACTATAATATACTGTACTATACTATAATATACTGCACTATACTGCACTACACTATACTACACTGTACTATACTATAATATACTGTACTATACTGCACTATACTATAATATACTGTACTATACTATAATATACTGTACTATACTGCACTATACTATAATATACTGTACTATACTATAATATACTGTACTATACTGCACTATACTATAATATACTGCACTACACTATAATATACTGTACTATACTATAATATACTGTACTATACTATAATATACTGTACTATACTGCACTATACTATAATATACTGCACTATACTATAATATACTGTACTATACTACACTCTACTGTATTAAATATTTATATGTTGCAGCAGGTGTGTAAATTGTGAATGTAGAGTGTAAGTGCTGCCCCCTACTGCACATCTATAACACATCCAACACGTTTCCTTCTCTCTGTTTCCGAAGACCTTTAGCTTTTACTTCCCATTTAACCCTCCTATTGTCCTCCTATACAGATTAGGAGCTCCGAGTTAACTTGACCTTGTCTGTTTTGACTGCTTATGAAAAATGAAGCAGGGGCGTAGATTACACGGGGGACATGGGGGACGTGGGGACATCATGTCCCCCGCACTTTTTATAAAAGGTAAATTCGTCCCCCTCACTTTTTTAGTGGAGAGTTGTGTTCACCACATGTTGAGGTTTTAATGGAGCAATGCATAGAAATGCAGAGTAACTTAAAATTCAAAGAGACAAGAAAGTTTATGATAGTCTATACATGACGTTCACGGCAATCAGTCACTCACTTGTGACGTCATCATCACGCGCCCCCAGCACTGTAGCACGAGTCGCCCTCGTGGTCCAGCATTCGGTTACGATGAGCTCAAAGTGGCAAAAAACGCTTCAGTCCTATTTTTTATAAAAATGTGGTGTCTGAATTGTGCTGCACAATGTGTAGTAACTCTGCCTGTTGCTCTTGTTGAATAATTAGCAAGTTTTAATTTAAATGGATTATAAGGGACAATAGCTGACAAACGTATATAAACTCTTTTATAACGTCTTTTGTTTTAACAAGTGTGTTATCAAAACCCTTCAAATAGGAATAAAGATAATGTTGAACTGAGATTTTACAGCATGTTTCAGCTGCTTGACGGTGTTTTTTGGCGCAAATTAGAAATTAATTCAATTCAATTCATGTTTAGCGCTTTTTACAATAGACATTGTCTCAAAGCAGCTTTACAGAACATAAACACAGAGCAGAAGGTAAACATAAGGAATGATAAA
>NC_062522.1:33816936-33821936 GCF_022655615.1 Tachysurus fulvidraco | reverse complement strand
TACAGGACGATGAGTGTCGGTATCATCAACGTCGTAACAGTCGCGATACCTTCTGCTGTGTTTGTGGTGAGTATACGCTTGTCCATCTGAGACGCTCAGTGAGCGCTCCTGTGGCGAAAGCACGATGTGTTGTAGGTCTGAGAGCTTGGCTTAGAGACACCGTCATTTCCCGGTGATATGGTGAGTACAGAGAGACCCGTGTGAGACCCGTGTGAGACCCGTTTGAGACCCGTGTGAGACCCGTGTGAGACCCGTGTGATGGACTGTTACTTCTGTTACACTAATGTGTCTGCTTTTTTCTGACAAACACATGAAGACAACCTTATCGCCTAGAAAGCCTTCAAAGATGTTGTTAACAGTTTTCTTGGTAATTACGGAGCAACAGATAAAACTAATCTGATAGACAAACTTCTAAAGAATACAAAACAATGACGTACAACATGTCACTAAAGACTCACACTAGGGCTTTATCACTGCACATCTCGGTGCTGTCAGTGACGAACACATGGTAAGGTTTCTGGGAAAAAACAACGTCAGGGGAGCAGGAACCTGCGACATGATGCACCGGACACTGAACACACACGAACATCAGGAGCAAACACTTTTAATTATGCTGAAATTAATAGTGTATCAGAAACATAAATACGTTATTGACACTAAACAGTTAACCGTCTACTTCTCACAGCTCGTACATGATGCAGCAAAACCAAAACTATATCTGTGCAAAACCACCAGGAACCAATCAGCAAAAACTGTTCAGCAAGCAAAACTTCTCAAAACAATTGTGCTGCTGTAATTTTCTCTTCTCTCTCTTCGAGCGCGGCGCTCCTCTCTCGCCTCGCTCCTCTCCCACACACACACATCTCTCTCTCTCTCTCTCTCGGCACACACACACCATCTCTCTCCCTCTCTCCCGCTCTCTCTCTCTCTCTCACACACACCACACACCGCTCTCTCTCTCTCTCACACACACACACTCTCTCTCTCTCTCTCTCTCTCTCTCTCTCTCTCTCTCTCTCTCTCTCACACACACACACACACACACTCTCTCTCTCTCTCTCTCTCTCACACACACACACACACTCTCTCTCTCTCTCTCTCTCTCTCTCTCTCGCACACTCTCTCTCTCTCTCTCTCACACACACACACACACACACTCTCTCTCTCTCTCTCTCTCCCCCCCCCCCCACTCTGTACAGGTAAAGCAGTGTTGTGATCGTCGACATCACACACAGAAGCAGCAGCCCCCATCTAACGGTGTGTATGAGGTCATGCGTGGACACACTAGAAAAGCCCTCATTAACCCTGCGTACGAATCGACTCGGAGATGAACACATTCTGATTTATGTTGATGATTTGTGAAGATTTGGAAATTTCACCCGTTTTATTCAATCATGATGTTCTGGGTGGTTCTGTTCCACTCTCCCTCCGTCAGTAGCACGTCTCTGTTGTTCTGTCCACATTGAACAGTTTTTAAACTAAGTGACATTTTTCTACCTGCACTAACTGGACTTTTAGGCACTTCCTGTCCCAGTAATCTATCAACAAATCTAATCAATATATAAAATATTGTGTTTATTGATCAGTACAATGGAACATTCTATAGGATTCTATATCTTTCTGTGTTTTATATAAAAGTGAACAAATGTGTTTGAAATGTGTATTTTTTTATTGTCTGTAAAATCTGTCTTTATGTTTGCAATGTTGTGCCTTTAATAAATCAAATTAAATAAAGAATTTGGGGAATTTTTTTTCTCCATATTAAATATTTAGTTCATGTGAAATATGAGCTTACTGTGATTTATAGTACAAATGATTCACTAACACTGTGATTCACTAACACTGTGATTCACTAACTCTATATGATTCACTGACACTTTGATTCACTAACACTGTGATTCACTTACACTGTGATTAACTAACACTGTGATTCACTAACACTATATGATTCACTGACACTATATGATTCACTAACACTGCGATTCACTGACACTATGTGATTCATTGACACTATGTGATTCACTAACACTGTGATTCACTGACACTATGATTCACTAACACCGTGATTCACTGACACTATGTGATTCACTGACATTATGATTCACCAACACTCTATGATTCACTGACACTGTGATTCACCGACACTATGATTCACTGACACTATGTGATTCACTGACACTATGATTCACTGACACTATATGATTCACTGACACTGTGATTCACCGACACTATGATTCACTGACACTGTGATTCACCGACACTATGATTCACTGACACTATGTGATTCACTGACACTATGTGATTCACTGACACTATGATTCACTAACACTATATGATTCACTGACACTAAGTGATTCATTCTGCTTTTGTTTATCAAAATTTGAACTTTTCAATGTTTTTAGTCATGATCATATCTCTCTCTCTCTCTCTCTCTCTCTCTCTCTCTCACACACACACACACATGCTCTCTCTCTCTCTCTCTCTCTCTCTCTCTCTCTCTCTCTCTCACACACACACACACAAGATTTGTTTATTCACACACACACACACACACACATATATATATATATATATATATATATATATATATGTGTGTGTGTGTGTGTGTGTGTGTGTGTGTGTGTGTGTGTGTGTGTGTGTGTATGTGTGTGTGTGTATGAGTAACAGAGAGACAGGTTTATATTAACACTAACCCTTTTCTTTACTGTAATCCACAGATCATGGTGATACAGGAAGCTTTGGTTGTTTGGATCCCTACATTAAATCTGTATCACAAATTCATTAAAACTGCAAGTTACTATAGAAGTGAGTTTATTAATATAAAGCTGTAGTACAGACAGAGCTGTTCTGTGGGGTTTCAGTATATGGCATTCACAGGATATTGAAACAAAAAATTATCACAATTTCCTGTAACATCAAAATGCCCTAAATTCTGAATGTGGCCCTAAATACCCTAAATGTGGTAAGTGCCCTACATTCTGACCCGCACGTCTTCTCTGACGTCAAGCTGCACCACCGGCTTCACCACACGGTCCCTGAGCTGTGGTAGTCCACAGTGTAATCTACAGCAGAGATACAAATTTCTTGGTAGTCCTTATACATGCTGACACCATGTGAGCCAAACAAGTTTATTTTAGTCTTATCAGACCACAGGACATCATTCTACTAATTCATGCTCTTGTAGGTTGTCTGTTTCCGGGCTTTCTCGTGAACCAGATTCAGAAGAAGCTTCTGCCACGACGGCCATGCAAACCTGAGCAGTCTGAGCAGTGACTAGCTGACCTTCTGTTTCTGCAACCTCTAAAGCGATGCTGGAAGCCGACGTCTGCACGAGGACTCGGTCGACCCTTGCGAGGTCTGAAAAATACTGTAACTAGGACATGTGGCTTTGCATGGTTAAACAATGTACAGCTGATATCACTTGGGGTGTGCTAACTTTTGCTGCCAGATATTTAGGCGATAAAGGCTGTAATGTTAAGTAATTTTCAGCAGACAGTAAATCTACACCACTATACAAGCAACACATTTACTGCTCTAAAATATATCCACATTTCATTTGTCTCTTGAGAAGAAATACTAAAATGTAAGGGGTGTACTAACTTTTGTGAGATACCGTTTAGAGGGGAGTAGCGAGGACGTTAGCGCCGCAGGACAAACACACAAATCACATTCTTCATTTCTCATACCGATGTGTTAATTTGTCGTCTGGTGGAGAGGAAGCCGATGTTTGTGCACTTTGTTCCTCTTCACACATTTATTTAAAGCAATTATGTTATGAGTCATAAACAAATGTGTGTAATTCTGCGTGATACTCAGACATGTTTCCAGGCGAGAACGCAGCGTGTTATTTCACACGTTTGTGAATGTGAAAAGGTTTCAGAAGGTACTGTGTGGTTTAGAGGTATCTTGAGATCATTTCCTGTTTGTCTCTGAAGCTGGTTTGTGACAGGACTTTAAAGGAAAAAGTGTTTCCATTCAAAGACGAAAATGTCAAGCTTCACACGCAGGAACACTAACGGTCTGCGTGCAGGACTTTCTCTATTACCTCATTTGTCTAAAACAAAAAATCCACCTATTTGTTATTTATTATCGAACTACATCTCGGCTTTTTATCTGTTTATAGCTTCATTTCACGTTGTTGAAAGCTGGCGAGACAAACAGTTTCCTGTCTCACTAACACACACACACTCTCTCTCTCTAACACACGTCGTTCCTTCACCTGTTTTTTTTCTCACGGGACTTGTACATTTCTGCCATTTCGGCTGCATCAAGAGAGACTCGCTGTCTGTGTTTATTAATCCTCCTCTTGCTGCTTCACTAGACCTCAGTAGGACACACACCTAGACACACAGACCTAGACACACACACCTAGACACACACCTTCATCACATGGGGCAGAACAGAGAACTTCTACCCCTGAGAGATGCTGGGATTCGTTCCATCTTCCCACTAAAACCAGTGAAACTGTATGAGTTTAAAATGTTGCTAGTTTTAAATATACTGAATTTTTTTTTTAAGAACAAAATGTACCGAGCTTAAAACATCACTCATTCTGTTGTTAGCTGAAGTCGCTAGCTACTGAAGTCGTGGCGTGTCTAACTGGGCTTTAGCAAAGACAAGATACTGAGATAAAGTCAGATCAATAAACCCAGTTCAGTTAGTTAGTGGTTAGTTAGTGACTTCAGATTGGATGCAGTTTGTTCTAGAGAGGTGAAGGAGATGTTGTAGCTGCTTTTATTTATTACATCGTACTGGAAACCTCATCCTCATCCTCATCCTCATCCTCAGCCTCATTTTGAGTGGATGCTGATCTGAGCTCAGCTGACTGATGTCACAGGCTGAATACGAGAAGTAGAAACCTTAAGGATATAAAACAAACCCTTTAAAGATCTAAATATAAAATAACTTAAAAAAACTTGTTTTTCCTTCGAAATGTCAGTAAGTAAGCGTAAGATTCTTCTCATTACAACATTACTGAGTACTGAGCTGCAGGATTGTGC
>NC_062522.1:33783329-33785829 GCF_022655615.1 Tachysurus fulvidraco | reverse complement strand
ACAGAATGGGATGAATGAATGAATGAATGAATGAATGAATGAATGAATGAATGAACAGAATTAATGACAGAATGGGATGAATGAATGAATGAATGAATGAATGAATGAATGAATGAATGAATGAATGAATGAATGTACTGACTCTGTCCAGGCTTCTGATTGTACCATTACTGATATTCCAGTTTAAAGCAGATGATTGAACAAATAAATGAAAGAGTGATGTTCAAAGCCTCTCAAGAGGTTTGCTGTTTCTTTCTTTTTCTCTTTTTTCTGTTAGATGAATAAATGATTGAACTCTGAGCCCCAGGCTGTTCTCTGATATTGTGTTTTTTTGTAATAAAAGAAGAAAAGAATGAAAGGATGAGTAAATGTTTTTTTTTCTCTCAGGGCTTATTTTTAATGGTGTCTGACCTTTTCCTAATGTGTTTTTCTCTCTGCTGTCCTTGACCTTCTGTGTGTCCTCGTCTGCATTACACACACACACACACACACACACACACACACACACACACACACACACACACACACACACACACACACACACACACACACACAGGGATGATGATTTATTGACTTCACGTCTCTCTCTCTCTCTCTCTCTCTCTCTCTCGCTCTCTCTCTTTCTCTCTCCTCTCAATCTAATTTTCATTTCCTTCTTTTCTTTTCATCTTCCCAAACGCTTCTGTCATCTTTTTTCCCTCTCCTGTTGGTCTCTCCGTCTCTGTCCTCTGCATTCTCATCACTGAAACCGACACCCTGTTTATCTCATTTTTTGGTTCATTTCAAGATGATTTGCATAGAAATGACATCACACACACACACACACACACACACACACACACACACACACACACAAACATGCACACACACACACAAACATGCACACACACACACACACACACACACACACACACACACACACACACACACACACACACACACACACACACACACACACACACAGTGTAACATGTATGTTGTAATTATACACATTTTACATTGTTATAATAATAATAATAAGTAAAAAAAAAAGCAAAAGAAACAAATAGCTTTCACACACACACACACACACACACACACACACACACGCACGCACGCACGCACGCACACACACACACACACACACACACACACACATCCATCATCTATTAACAGGAACACATTTCTAAACGCAGAAACAGTTCCATTATGGAAGACTGAAATAACTGCAGCGCTAGTCCATCACCTCCGACACACACCATCAGGCCGCTATGTGTGTGTGTGTGTGTGTGTGTGTGTGTGTGTGTGTGTGTGTGTGTGTGTGTGTGTGTGTGTTTTACAGAACTGATTCCCACCTTCACACATATTTTTAACACACACACGCCAGGAGTCTGAAACACTCTACATCACACTTCAGATTCAAATTTTTAAAGGGAAACTAAGCCTGTTAGAGAGAGAGAGAGAGAGAGAGAGAGAGAGAGAGAGAGAGAGAGAGAGAGAGAGAGAGAGAGAGAGAGAGAGAGAGAGAGAGAGAGAGAGAGAGAGAGAGAGAGAGAGAGAGAGAGTGTGTGTGTGTGTGTGTGTGTGTGTGTGTGTGTGTGTGTGTGTGTGTGTGTGTGTGTAAAACCCAAATTAACAGCAGGAATTGAAAGGCAGATTCACACAAAAACACATTTATTTTTAATAAAGTGCACACAGATGAACTAATTCAACCTTTAATTGTGAAGGCAGCAAGGCACATTAAAAATCCATTACACACACACACACACACACACACACACACACACACACACACACACACACACACACACACACACAGAAAAAGACTGTACTTCTACCGGCATACAGTACAAAAAAATTGCAATAATTTGTAGTGTACAATCTACACAGTGTTGTTATAAAATGGATCGATTAATATACATAAATATGTAAATTAGGACACGCCCCCATGTTCTGCTTCTGTCACTAACATTAACGTAGCTGTCCAGTGAATTAGCTCAACACTGGTGAGATTTATTTGTCACAGACTGGATTTGCAACCAAGGGACATAATGTTACCATGACAACCACTACATACAAACTGTTAACATGTTAGCTAGTTAGCTAACAGGAGTTAGATTTCAGAAGCACATCATTTTTTTTATCCTAATTTTCTCAACCACACAAGTCTCCAGTCACTAACACAGATACTGATGTTTTGTAAGTGTGTGTGTGTGTGTGTGTGTGTGTGTGTGTGTGTGTGTGTGTGTGTGTCTCCTTAAGAGGAGGAAGCACAATAAAATCTGCCAGACGTTTCCTGTCATCCATCCAGACACAATCCGTCCTTCATCCTTTCACCCCTCCGTCTAACACTGGTATACTCAGCTCCTTATCTGCATATCTACTCTAATTGACATTTTCCACCGTTGCCGTGGTAACCATGGTGGTCCGGGACCTCGAGTGACACTCTGAGCCGATGAACACTCCTCTAATGAGCAGGGTGGCTTTGATAAGTCATTTATTATCATAACAGGAAATCACT